>NW_015113162.1:372941-430020 GCF_001443285.1 Poecilia latipinna | reverse complement strand
TGTCCATTCGATTTCTGAAAAACCTTGCAAACTGGGTCAGTGCGACCCCACCAGACCGTGCACAGAATAAAAAATCTCATGGGGTCTAAATGATCTCTTAAGACCACGTGAGGGTTCATAAACTTTTTAATGCCAAAGCATCTCAAATGGGTTTAATTGTGGATTTTAATGAGGCTAGTTCAAAATCTTCTTTATGTTTTAGTTTGATCCATTTAGTGGATATAACTAACTAAAACAGATCATTGTCCCAGTCCATAACCCAAGTGTGTTCCAGGTATTGTAACATTGTGACCAGACTTTTAGGGTTTTCTGGTCGAGAACATAATTCACAGTTAAATTAATTCCAGTGAATCATCCAGGTCCAGAATCAGGAGCACCAGATCATCACACTGCCACCACCATGTTTGACTTGGTCTGATTTGATTTTATGAAATGCTGCTGAGTTTTTGCCACAGATTTAACGGCAAAGGCACCTTCTAAAAATGCTACTTTTGTTTTGTCACTTCACAGAGTAGTGCTACAAAGTCTCTGGGAACAAGAAGAAGTTGTTTTAGGATGTCAAACGGGCATTTCTTTTCTTCTTGGTCAGCTATAGGAATTTCCTATTGATGTCATATTTGTCCAGTCTTTTTTTACTGTTGCGATATAAATACTAATCCTAACTGTGGCAAGTGAGTCCTGCTGTGCTTCAGATGTTGCTGTGGGTTCTTTTTTCCCATAAACACATGAACTCACCATTTCAAAATATGTTTATTTTCACTATAATTGTGCGATTATTCTGATGATCTGAAACAATTTAATGTTCCAATAAAGCAAAAACTAAAGGAATGTGAAAGGAGGGAAATACGTTTCACATCACTGCATAAACAAAAGTTCTAATGAGCAACAGCACATCTCATTTGCACTGTAGCGTTACAATAATTTATGTATTTATACATTTATATATGGAGCCTGTGGCAAATGTGCTACTTCTCAAGTAAAAACATTTACGGCTGACCTTTAAATTTGCCATTTCGAATCAATCAGCCGGTCTGGCAACAGCAGGGTGGGTCGCCCAGGATAAGAGTCTTAAAGAGGCAGGAGGTAAAGTGGAATATTTAAGTGGAACAAGATCCAATTTGGACTGTTGGCTCCTGAGCAAACCAACATTTTCAACTCGGAAATTATACAAGATAACATTGACAACCAATGGTGAATTATTAATACTCTATGAGCTCGTCAACGACAGAGGTTTTATCAAGGAAAGTGATGAGTCTGCATACAGACGGGAGACAGACCAGCAGGTCCACTGACGCGGTGGAAGCTATCTAGAGCTTAACCTGCTCACAACCAAGGTGAACTTCCAGAAAACGCCTCACACACTTCCCCCTCTTGCCTTCCTCAGCATCACTGACTTCTGGGAACCACTTCCTCTCCCTAGAAACCACACTGATGGTCCTCACACACCTAGAGGCCCAGCAGAGACTGTGCGTCCTGCAGCATCTCAAGAAGCACAAAACCACACACAAAAAAAAGGAGCATCTGGCCATCTTATAAACTGACATTATTCAGTCAGTCCCGTGTTCGTCCATCCCCGTGTGGTTTTGCTCATCCTCTAAACATGTCCGGAACAGACTGGAACAAGCAATTAGGTCAGGAGAGAGAATCGTCAAGGCTGACTTTTCTTTCCACCCAGACCTTGTACAGGTCAAGGGTCAGGAAAAGGGCCGCTAAAATTGGCGCAGATTCCACGTATCTTGGACAAAAACTGCTTAGACTTTTACCTTCAGGGCAGCGCTACAGAGTGCTATTTGCAAAAACCAGCTGGCACAGAGACAATTTCTTGCCCCAGGCTGTCTCTCTGATGAACACAGTCAGTATCCAGACTGAAACCTTACATGTTAGCAGTAATTCATCCTTGTCTTCCTCTGTTGTAAGAAAAAAAAAACACTGTATATAAAACAGAAATTATTTCCCCAACAATCTTTTAAAAAATATTTTCATTAAAAATGTCTTCAAAGAGAGCGAAGTGACAGCGACGTTGTGTGAGCAAACACGGCGAATAAAACTGATTGTGAAAATAAAGTGGGCAAATAGATATGTAAAATGGACAGTAGGTTTCAAATAAAGACTGCAGATCTTATTTGGGAAAATAAAAGCCTTTTTCTCTGCGGGGTTAAAGCACGTCTTCATAAACTGACATCGTAATTCAGTGTTAAAAACCGGGGAGTGTTACATCATTCAGCAGCCGTGTGCTTCGCCACGATTCATGTTTACCTCTCGACTGACTGACTGGCTGCTTGTTTCCTTCCTCCCGCCAGACTTGTCGTACAGATCTCGGCGGCAACTTTCGGGAGAACAGTGTCATCCTAATTGACGTCGGCGACAGCCGAAAACTTTGAGAGCCAGATCAAAGTCGCCGGCAAAATGAATCATTTAACATGTGGAATCAATCCCGAGGAATAACAGGTGACAACTGATCTTTGAAAAAGAAATAATCTCAAGTTCCAGATTTTTGATGGTTAAAAGATGTGTGTGAAGGGGCAAATATGTCTGAGCACGCTGAAGCACATAACTTTGAGATTAGCCTAAGCTCACTCCAGAAACATACCAGACTCTTTATACCAGCTAACGAGCTATGAACCTGGTCAGCACATACATAAATGCTCCTGGTCTTGAGCTAGTTTATGCTACTAGTTCTCAGGAGATTTGTTTCCCCTCTTATTTCATCGTCTGAACTCTTAACCAGTCCTACCGACTCGCTACAAAGCAGTCGGATGTACACAGTGCTGCCAATTGCCTTTTCACATATTAGAGTCAACTTGTATGTAATTGCATAATCCTTAAATAAGTAATAAACAAATAGAGCAGTCCTTTAAAGGCCTCATTTCCCTTAAAGAGAGGAAGCCATAAGAGCAAATTTGTAAAACAAATAAATAAATAAAATACTTTGGTCAGAGGAGAACTGAAGTTCATATCCTGCATGTAAAATGCCAACTTTAGCAAAAAATCTGACACTGCACATCACCTTAAACACCACTGTCACGTTGAATTCTGGTGGTGGTAGTAGCATCATGATGTGGGATGTTTTCCTTTTAAGCAGAGATATAGAAGTTGGTCACAACTGATGGGAAGGTATGAGGACCTACATACAGGACAATACTGGAAGAAGAAGGATTACAGGCTGCAAAAACACTTTAATCTGGGACTGAAGTCAAGAGCTACAAAAAATATTCTAGATCAGAGCATATTCATGCATTAGAATGGCTCAGTCAAAGTCTAGACCTCAACCCAGTTGAGAAGCTGTAAACACATGAACAGCGTTTACAGACACTCTCCATCCGATCTGGCAAATCTTGAACCATTTTGCAAAGAATGGGAGGAAAGCTCACAGATACATCCTCCCTTAGAGTATAAACTCGTGCCCAATCTAGTGCCCAGATTTAAAAAAAATAAATAAAATCTTGAAAATTATGTGCAGTTTTTCTTCAATTTCTCATTCATGCGTCATGCAAAACTGCAGTAGAATGCATTGAGGTGGTGTTAGCGTGTGGCAGATTGTTCGGGAAGCGTGAATACTTTTGCAGGATAATATGTACATCATTTCAAATAGACTGGCGAAGAGAGGAGAGAAGAAGCATTTGCTTTCATAACCTGATTATGACATGTAAAATCTCCCATGAAGGTTACAATTACACCAGGACACACCCTTATCTTTATGGTACTCCAGAACCATAACGGGATGTTCTCATAAAACACATTTAAAAATAGCAAAATTACTTCTCGTTTCTAAACTGGGGGGGGGGAACGATTACCCCCACTGTGTTACAAGCAAGTGTTGAGAAATCTCAGACACATCCTATAGACTTATCAGCTTCAAAATGACACGATGCTACCACTGCTGGGACTTGAATATTAATTTCCAAGCTTGACGAATATAAAAATAAATCCTTTTGCTAATCGTGCCTGAAGATGCGTGCCGCCAGTAAAAAAAAAAAAAAAATGGAGAAGGTTTTTGTGTAAATTACTAGAAGATTAGTTCCTTTGCCGGTTTATCTCCAGGTCCAAACCACAGAGGTGCATTGCTCAATCACCAAAAAAAACGGTTCCTCCCTAACTTCCTGGAAGGATTTGCTGGTGCTTCCGAAATCCTGCAATTGTCTCTGGCGCAACAAGATAGTGGCGGCACTTTGAAGTTGTAAATCTGTGACAGGGACGAGCATTACCTGCTTCCAATAGGACGTTTCCGGACAGCCGGACATTCCGTCGCATGTGATGGGCCGACGTGGCATTCTCGTGAGATTAGCATGGATTAGCCAAGGTGGGTACCAGTCGGAACACACCCCGCTCTATTTTGCTTTTTTATGTTTAATCCTTTTGGCAGGAAGTAAACATTTATAGCTAAAAGTGTGTTAATCTTCCCTCGCTGTCAGGCCCCTACATCCCATAAACACTTATCACTGGCCTATTTAGCGTACGCTTTGCCTTGAATGTGGCTGGAGAAAAAAAAACGAGAGAGGCGTTTGTTGTTTCACACACTCAGCAAAAAAAAAAAAGGAAATTTGGTAAATTCTTAAAACCTCCTTTGGATGTGGTCATATTGCCAAAAGGCCAGTGAAAAGAGCCTTTAATGGGGGAAATGTCCAAGTACTCGAGACGAGACAGGTATATTACCCCAATAAAAAAATAAAATTGAATCCTGACACCTTCATAACTGAGCGGGATCAGGACTGTTCTGGGTAGAAAGAAAAAAAAAATAGGATATGAAATTTTATAGATTTGCTTCTTTTTCATCATTAATGTTTATGAAAAGCTTTCACTCCTGCCACACTTTGGGTATGCACCTAACCAGGATCTCTTTCCCTTTGGAACCTTAAGCCTGGCTCTCCGCTGTGTGTTTAGGCCGATCAATTAAAATCTTAAGGAGGTGAGAGAAACTTGAGCAAGAGGAGGAAAACCACTTGGTTATTTTAGGAGTTTTGTCAATTTCACCTCCTACAGCTCTTTGCTAAACACCTGATACCCTTCAGCCTTTTCACATGCTTGTCACGTTGCAGCCACATGATTAAACGTGTTTTATTGAGATTTCAGGTGACAGCCCACCTCAAAGTGCATCATATTTTTGTGCACTTTGAATCTCAAGGATATTTAATTGCATTTTTTTTTTGTCCTAATTATTATTTTCTGTAAGCGTATAGAAGTTGCCAGTGTCAGTGTCCTCCTCCAGTTTGGGCCTATACTGTTAGTGATGACAATGCAAAACCACTTTATGAAAGCCTCCCAGTGAGCTTGAAGAATAGGATGAGATTGATTATCACATAGTTCTAAAGATAAGATGAACCAAGGAGGACCAACATGTCAGCAAGTTTGCTCCCGGATCAAACTACACCCAGTGCGCAGGTTTCAAATAAAGGCTTCAGTCAGGAAGAGCGTTAATCAAAGAAGCAACCAAGAGGCACGTGGAAACTTTGGAAGAACTGGAGAAATCCATCGTTTAGAGACAAATGACAGAAGAATGATGATTTTCTGCACTTACGAGTCTGCACACTGCAAAAACACAAAATCTTAACCCCGTATTTTTGATCTAGTTTCTAATGCGAATATCTTAGTAAACTTGAAACAAGACAAAACAACATTACAAGCATCTATATGTTGCTGGAAAGTTACTTTTAAGTTAGTTTTGTCTTTCTTCAAGTGCACTAAGATATTTACACTAGAAACTAGGCCAAAAATACTTGACAAGCTTTTGTGTTTTTGTAGGCCTTCACAAAAAAAAAGGAGAAGAAAGTCATTGCAAATAATAATAATAAAATAAATACAATAAGTCCAGTTTGGTGCTCTGGTATGATGAGAAAAAACACTAAAATGTCTGGCCTCCACAGAAACCTGCATGTGGTGGGAAACTGCCGCTGATCCTCATCTTGAACACCGGAGAGACATTGAAGTTTATCAGAGTTGATAGAAGGGTGGAAGGAGCTAAATACAGGACAGTCTTGACAGTAAACCTATCAGAGGCTGCAACAGACTTGAGACTGGGGTAAAGGTTCACCTTCATGTCAGAGAATTACCCCAAACGCGCGGCGAGAGCTACAATCGAATGGCTTAGATCAAAACATGACCGTGCATTAAAATGCTCAGTGAAAGTCCAGACCTAAAAAAAAAAAAATCCGACTCACGATCTGCGGCGAGACTTTTCAAATTTATGCTCGCAGAGGCTCTCCGTCCAAACTGACTCAGCTTGAAATGTCTTGCAGAGAACAAATCTGTTTCTACATGTGTAAATCTGGGAGAGACATACTGCAAAAAAAAAAAAAAACTGAGTCGGTGAACACATTTATGTGGTTTGCGTTGGTCTAAGTTGTAAATTACCAATAAAAATCCATCAGGATTTGTGATCGTGACACAACAAAACGTGAAATTATTAAAAAAATAATGTTTTTACAGCCCCCCCACCCCCTGTATGAAACATGATCTCATAATTACTGAAGAATCTCAGTACATTTTCAGAACGACGAGTGCTTTAAAGCAACACGGTGAACATATATTTCGACCAGAGTGTATGGTCAGTAATGAACAGATAACCTTATCTTTGCCACATCTCCATGTCAAAAGGCTTTTCATGGCGAAATCTCCGAGTCTTGTCTTTAGAACTCGTCATCAAAGTCCTAAACATCTTTACTATCTTAAAGAGATTTAGGCACCACTATCCGAGGGTCCGCACTCATAGATCCTTTAGATATGGATAAAGAGGCTTAGCTCCACACACACCTTTTCTTTCTTCCTCTTCATCCCCTGATTTCTCTTCTTTCTCCTTTGCCACCTTCTCATCCCACGCGGTCGTGCACGCATGCACACTCTCAAGCACCCCCGGAGCTTAATTTGCAATAGAAGACTACTTCATTTGAATGTCTTTGATGTAGCGTGGCTTTGCTCAAATGAAGTATCTGATCCCAATCCCCCGGACAGATCCACGTGGGTGTATCGGTGTAACCAACCACCACCAGAACCAGTTTCCCCCCGTTCTGCTGCCAGCTCCTCTTTCATTGTGTTCCTCGTCTATAAAACACCATCCATCATTATACTCATCATGCCGTCGATCCCCTCCCAATTTAATTAATTTACACTTTTAACAACCGTGCTTACGTGTGCCATCATCCGGGTAATTTATGGAGATGGAGTCTTGTGTTAAGTCCCTCGGTGGGCCACATGGCCTGTTGGTAAATCTGGCTTAAGCAGAACGGCAAAAAGTAGAAGGAACACACTCTTGAGAAGTCTTGGAGAACACTTGCGGGCTTGCAGAAAAGAAATCTCGATCATTTTTCACTGTGCAAGACCGTTGCTTTTGTCAATTTTAAGAACGCGGCCGCAGCACTGAGGAGAGTCCTGTAATTTTTCATGTTTTATTTGCTGACTCGCATGCATATGAGACTCCAAATATTTACAGTGGTATAAAAACAGAGGCTGTGCTTAAGAGAGATTGGTGAGACTCTAGAGGAGACGCAGACACCTCTAGAGTCTCTAGAGCAGAAGCGCCAGGTGAGGCATCAGAGGCAGGTTCGAGTTTCAAGGAGATTCGGAGCTTTGGAGCTAGCCGTTCCCAGGCTAACTCCTGATCCACAGCTGCAGGAAAACACCATGGCAACTGGTAGGTCCTTCTCTGGGGACAGACTTAAAAGAGTTGAAGGCTCCATGGATCCAACCCAGGACTATGGAGACGGCAATAAATATAACGTGGGAGGCTGAGAGGACACAGGAAGTTAGCGACACAAATGGAAGTACACACTCTGGAAGTCTTGATTCTTCCACATAAGCTAAGCATCAGCCAAACGCTGGATGTCCAACAGCTCTGTGAGCATTTGTAGTAAGAATAGAAATAAGGAATATTTTGAGAAATGTAGGGAAACAAATGGCAAACCTATGCCATTTAGGCATCAGATGTTGTTAACCGTTAACTTTGTTTTTAGTCATTTTATTTGGCTCATTTGCATCTTTGGAGGCCAGTTGTCAACTTTATATGACATATAAATTTATACATAATTTGAGTTAACTGAATAGCTACTGAGTATGCAACGGTTTGATAAATTAAATCATGATGAAAAATATTAAACATATGAAAGTCGTTTGGAAATGCACCAAAATAGAAAAAGGAACTTCATCCTTTATCGGTAGATCTGCATAAATAGGTTCAAATTTATGTCAACTTGACATTCAGTGCAAGCAGAACTCTACATGTAGTTTAAACTTTATCCTGCCCCGTTGAGGACACGGTTTTGTTTTGTTTTTTACCATTCTTTCATTTTTACTTCTTCAAACGCTTGTTCTGAAATATTTGCCTCTGCAAATTAAGGGTAAATAATAGCTACACTTTACAGATGCTGAAAAAGTGTTCGATCAGCAGAATGAAAACTTAATTGCAAGCGTCTGCCTGTGACTAAGACACTGAAACAAGCTGGCAGCCAGCAGCCGGAGACTCAGCAATCATGATAATGGAGCATGCAAAAGCCGCTCTGCCGTCATTTGTCAGGCAGGAATAAATCTTAAACCGGCGGGGCTCACATTATACTTGGTATACTTGACTGTTTAGTCAATCATAGAGTGCGCTCAGTCTTAACTCGGTACATTCACCGCTTCGTTTCAGGCTTTACAGACTTGTGGCCAACACTGTTGCGTGTTTTGCTAAGTACGAGCTAACTGCAGAGTAGCTGGCATCTGACGAACGCATGCATCCAACGTTGACTCCAGGTGGAGCCCTTCACTCACGCAGCGTTCTTTCTTTTTTAAATATTCAGGGAAAATATATGCATGTTTACAGTCCAGCTTGTCTGAGACCAGGTAAAAATGTAGTTGAGTCTGGAGGAAAAAAAAAAAAAACGTAGTCTCAAAAATTGGAGGTAGGTGTTAACGAGTCGCATTTAGTGAGGAACTTAAAAAAAACAAAACACTCTGGTAGCCTCACTTTAGCCGTGATTTTACTTCAGTTTGAGTAATACCATTTTGATGTAGCAGTACTCCTAAAGTTGAGTGCAACCTTTGGTCACTTCACTGTGGAAAAGAACAGATGCATTTCAATCAGACACACAACTACACAACATCTTATGTAAGATGTACCTTGTTTTAGCATTTAGCATTTTTTCTGTCTCCAAAGCCACCTGTGTCATTCGGAGGGCAAATACATACGAAGTATTTAGTGCAACTTGTAACTTACATAGTTCAAACACACTTATGTTACCTGCTGTGGGTCATGGTTTCTATTGAAGACAAAATGAGATGAAGAAATTCTTGCGCCCTAATTTGTTGTTTTGTAGAGAAATTATCTGACAAATTTCACTATTTTCAAAATACCAAACCGTCTGCATTATATTAGAGCTTTGCCAATCTGTTTAATAATTTCTAAAAATAAATTAGACCTCACGATTAGTTACACATTACTTCACTTTTTTCCACTTACTTAGCTATTTTTTAAAACATTTTTTTTAACAGTAACCTTTTACTTCTAATTGAGTGTTTTTGGCTCCTCTACCCTTCTCTGTTCAAGATCAAGAGCAATCGCAGGACGAATGAAAGGTAGGTCTGCTGGCTCTGCACAAAAATGGAAACAACAGTAAAAGCTGCTGTATATTTTTTAAATACAGTCTTTTGCTTGAAAGGTATTAGAAAGTTTATTCAGCCGCAAACGCAAATCTCTTCTGAAGACTCTAAGCTGCATTTAAGAAGTTGGAGATGTTAATAAAAAAAAAAATAAAAAAAAAAAAGCATTGCTACGCTTCATACAAAAGACTCAGTGCGGGTTTGGTGAACACAAGAGGCTAAAACAAACAAAAAAAAAAAAGATTAAGGGTTAATCCATTAGGAACTGACCAGTAAAAGTTTTGAGTCAGAAAAGCCCTGCCTGTACTTTGGAGCTGTTACCTGTAAAAGAAAAATTTGGCTAACCTTCATGCCAGAGATGAACACTCATAAGGTGCCCTTTGCAAAGTGTTCTCTGAAGCATTCTTTAAATGGGTTTCGTGATTGAAGTACGCATAACATCATTTGAAGTTAACAGAGGGACGAAGCGGTCATGATCAAGTAAGCTTTGAAACATTATGCTGAGCTTAAGTGTCCCATCCAAAAAAAAAAAAAAATACAGTTTGCAGCTTTATTATTTCGCAGAGCCACTTGTAGATCAATTGTATAAACTTATCTCAATGGCTTCAGCTTTCCAGGTGGATTTTTTATTTATTTTTTTTACCCTTCTTTAAAGTCAGGTGTATTTGTTAGATCATAGCGCTTCCTCTGTTTAAGCCAAACTGAGCAGAAAGTTCCTCCACCGCCGCAGCAGCCATTTTATCTGCCTCGGTTTGTTGTTTGCTTCTAAATGACTCCGCTTGCATACCTGATGGGGAAGAAGTCGCCCTCTGGCTCTCCATTCGTTAGAGGCAGGGATTTGTGGAGTTTAAATTTGATGTTGTCTGGCCTCGGCGTGCTTGTTTACCTCTGAGGACGAGCCGAGGCTGATAATGTGGCAGCAGAGTCGTGGCCGCTGGCCTTTTTTGATGAGAAGAAAGGTCTGTTTGACTAATTACCCTGGCGGTCGCACCACTTGTTTTGCCAGTGCCAGGATTTCACATCTTTTTTCTTTTTTTTCCTTCCCTTTCACACACTCTGGTTGTTTCCCTCCTTGTTCTGCGAGCGCGCACGCACACACACACACACGCGCGCACACCGATCTGTGAACGTCTGATGTGGAAATTAGCATTCAAATTAGCACTCCAAATCAGTGGGTATTGATTAGCTTTCTTTTCTTCGAAACTTTTGTTTAAGAGCGTTTTACCTCCCTCCCTGGGATGTTTCTCTCCTCTTCCCATATGTAGCACCTTATTTCCTTCTTTAATTACACATTTTACACTTTTTTTTTCTTTGCGAAAGGTTTACAGAGTGGGGGACGGGCTAATGAACAGAGCACTGTTTGATGTTAAATCAATAATTTCAAAAGTGAATAAAAGAACTCGGGAGTCGCCAGGTAGTTTATTGGCTGCTGCATCGATCTGCAGGCGAGGGAGGGACAAGAGATGAGAACGGGAGTTGTGAGATCGTGAATCAAGAGTTACCATTTACAGTATGTTGCTGCACATTTACTGGGTTAAGAGATAATTGGACATTAAATCACAGATTACACAAAGTCCTTCACCTAGTCTGCTTTGCTGGACCACAACGGAGGGGTTGTTTAAGATATTTCAGTCCGTGGGATGTACGTATTGTCGTATCGTCCTCACATATTTATGCACCAGGTGGTTTGTGTGGCTATCGCCGTCACATTCGACCTTGTCGCAAAAACGCGCAGCGTTAATTAATCTGATTTTGGGGTTTGATTCGGTGTGTTTTAGCGAAAATATGCAACAAACTGTGTTTCAATATTAACCCGCATAAAAAGTGTTGAAGCTGAAGCTTCTCTTTGTGCGAGACAGTCGCATTTTAGGCCGGAAATTGAAGTGGCTACTGCTATTCTGGAGACAGATAAACTCGTTTTGTGGGAAACATCTCCTTTTTATCTTTTGTTTGGGCCACCTGCTCTCCGGCGATTAAGTGACACGTTGACATGTAACAAATCCTTTGTGGTTTAGGAGATCAGCCCGGACCGTGTCTAAGTCCATCATTTAAGAAACTGGACAATGCACTACTAGATCAACTAGGTGCTCTCAATTTTGAGACCTGGAACACGACAAATATGGACCGTCTTGGACGGCAGCCGTCAGAAAATCCAAACCTCGTTCTTTAAATCGAACCGCCGAGATGCAGCTGATCAGGTGAACGGACATGGTCATACAGAAGTTGTTGAGCAGAGAAACCAAAGGTTTTGTTTGTGAGCAGATGGAAATCAGACAAACTGTGATGCCTGTGTTTTCAGATGCATGCCTGAAAGATTTCTGCGGCGCGACGGGGACAGACTCTTTGTTAGTCTCTAAGAAGTTCTGGCAAGCTGTTTGAAATCTCAGAAAGAGAAGGAAAAAAAAGGTTCAAACAAAGCCTACTTCACACCAATATATCAATAAGGCATTAGCTGGAAGTGCTGAACCCACTTCATAATATATTTACCTATTAATCTGCTGACTAACAGCTCTTGGCTTCTAGCAGACGATGGTCATCTGCTGATGAGCTTTCTCTAATCCTGTCCCACGTTCTCGGGCTTTGTGCCGTGCTTTCTCGGTGTTCCAAAAAACATGAGGGCTGTGATCATTCTCTAACAGAGACGGGGCATCTCCATTGATCTGGCATAACAAGTGGACTTTAGACTGATCTGGAGTTTGGTAAATGATGAAGTAAATTGTAAAACAGCTGACTAACAGAGTGGAGTAGCAGCTCTCTGGGAGGATTGCCAAATGTGAGAGTGCTCCATCTCCCTTAAGTCCAGTCCGATAATCATGTTTGAAGAAAACCTCTTGGATGGCATGGAAATAACATTTAATACCCGGTTCAGTGCTTCTGCCGACTAATTGTCAAATAAGGACTTTGAACCGGTTAAAATTTCAGACTGTAACCGATTGCATAACTAAGAGGTCAGACGCGAAATTAGAGACTCAACTGAGTGTTACCTGCCAGTCAAAAGGCGAAGCTCAAATTTGTCCCCTGCAGCAGAGCGCCATGCAAGACCCGATCAAAAACACACAAATGTTCTCATATAGGAAAAAATACACCAGAGTGCTATGCGCCTATTGCCAAAAGATAATTACCGCTGCTGACAAGAACTGAACTGACATGACGGCCCTCTAAATGCGAGCGCTCGGTACGTTCGCGACTGAATTGAAGCAAATTTGCCCTCTTGCTGTCAAACCGCCAATGATGGCTTCAGGTGTATTGTGAAGATCATCTGGTTTGCGTGCGGGCAATGTGCTCGGGAGTACACGAGTGGGAGTGAATTAAAGAAACGTCCAATCAATATTATGAGGCCGAGAGAAGAGAAGAGAGCGAGAGCGGGAGAGGAAATGAATTGGCCCATGGACAAAATAACCAGATGCCCAAGAAAGTAGATGTTGGAAGACACATTTACATAACCCGGGCGGAAAATAGATACAGCAGTGGGGGTAGAGGGAGGGAGCAAAGAGAGAAGATTAAGTAATTATCCTTTCAAGCCTAATTTGAGGTGCTGTTTGAAATTAACCTATGCAAATGAAGTGGCTAAATCACGCCGAGGACAGCAGTGACTAAGACTTGTACAGAAGGCGAGCGCTCGCTTTATCACAACGCTGTCCGACGTGAGCGCTCGCGCACCGGGGACGTTTCAGCGCACTTCACGCGGTGCCTATTTTCCGTACCACTCGAGAGGGTTACAGTGCGCGTTGGTGCATTGTTCTGTCTAAACATTCAAAGTGCGGCGCAGTTACATAAAGGGGAAATCAGTATGCAGGTAATAGCTAGGGGTACGGCTGTTCAGAGAGCTGCTCCTCCTCTTTTTCCATGCGACGCTGCTCACTTTAGAGAAATGAAAATGCTAAACTTTTAATCTTCGCATCAGACGAACATCGCTATTCAGAGGATGTGTGCAACACAACTGCTACTATAGGGGACATATGAAGCTAGGAGCTCAAGCAAGAGTCTCCGTTTTTTTGGTGCTGCATGATCCAGGATGTGCAAAAATGAGTTGTATTTATAGGAATTGAGGTGTTTTATGTGTAGCATTAGAATCCTGCTCTTGAATGTGGTTGAACAGAACAGGATGACGCTCCTAATTCTTCTACTGTGAGTCTACAAGCTACACAGCGAGAGCTGAACTGGAGACCCACATGAAATACGTCCTTCATATGCAGATTCTCACCTCCTTGTCATCATTTCTGTTATGCAATTTTCAAAGCTACGTACCAGTCACAACACTTATTGCCAATTTCAGCAACACTTTGGCTAAAATACCACTGTCAGTAATGCTGCTTTTATGCAGACTTTATGGCTGTTCGCCTTCAAATTGTGAGGTTGATCTATTAACGTCGTAGTTGTTCTGACACCCCTACCTCCGTGCCAGCCTACGGAGGAAAAGTGAAACGTACTGCTAATTAATTTTAGAAGCGCCTCAGAAATGGATTCCTTGTAAAGTAGATGCATTTATCCAGCCAGTTTTCCTCGCTGTAAAAAAAAAAAAAAAAAACATATCACATTTGAGGGAGAAAAGAACAACAAACTGATCATCTACTTTCTCTACTTATATATAAACACCTTGAAGAGTATATTACCCAATGATACACGAGAGCTAATCTTCCATGACATTCTGGTGACTCTATGAACATTACCAAACAGCAGGATTTCAGATTATGTTCACCTATCCCTCCTGATCGACCTCTTGTTCTAAGCTGTTGATTGCTTGTCATTACCTTAAGTGTCCCGTCATTTAGTGCATTTTATTTATTAATTTTTTATTTTTTTTGGTCTTTTGCATTTTCTCCCACAGCGATTCCTCCCATTAATGCAGTCTCTCCTTCTCCTAGATTTTGTTTGCAAAGGTTTCCCCCCTCCATGACTAACCAACAAATTGCTCTCCATCTTCCCTGCTGTCACGACAGATTCCTCTTTCTGCATGGGATGAATCCCGTAATGGCTGGTGCAAATCAATTGGCATTTAGATACTTACTTTTGTATCACACTATGTGTCCACACAGCATGGCACGCTGCATGACTGCCTCTTCAGAATGGGGCTGACTGGATATTATAAGGAGCTGGCTTGGAATTGTCTCGCGATCTAAATGCAAATCTGAGGAGGGCGTTAAGGAAGTCATTACCTACATGGCTGGCTTTGATGAACCGCTCACGGCAGTTTGAAGCAAATACCAAAGCATCACATACATGTGATTAAGATGATTAATTACTCCTTTGAATGTATTCCTCATTTTTAACCGCCTTTTGTAACCTGGAGCAATCACAGGATGCGTGTTAAGATCTTGTGATGTTTCTGGTTTCGGAGGGCTCAGGGGAATTCGAATGCAGCGGCTGGCTCAGGCACCGGGGGAGCCAGCCTGTGATCGGCATGGATGTTTTGGAGCTAAGCAGTGAACTGATGCACGGAGTTTGGCTACAGAGGACAGAGTTGACATATTGTGACTTGTAAAAGTATTCAAACCCTTTGAAACCTCAAATATCAATGTAATGAAGTAGGCTGTGTATATGAGAAAGGAGGTAAAAGGATGTATGGTTGTCAGTTTTTTCATACAATCAGATCTAAAGAGTGGAGCATTTAGCTCTACTCGTCATTCCCAGTAAAGCTGCAGTATGTAGCTTTTACAAGAAAAATAAAAAAAATGTTTTTTAGGTGTTTGTTAAAACCGTCACCATGTCCTGACAGTTCTATGCAGATAATCTGAGAAAAGTTTGAGCTAATCCACCTCCTCCAAGTGCTGCGATTACTGTTTGCAAAAATGCACCACTCCAAAAGCAACCAGAGCTAGGAGGAAGGTCACAGCACTGTCAATCATGCTCGTGTACGCCCTGTTCAATGTGCTACCGGTGGAGAAACGGCTCACCATCGCAGGAAATGCATTAATCCGCCGTCATCGGTGGCCATGTTTACTAGCCTGAGGATTAATGGCAGGATCTGTTGTGGTCAACCAAATGAAATGTAGCAGAGAGCAAATCTGATAAGCAGGTACACGAGAGTGATAGACAATGCTAAGGCCCTCCTCCTGGCTCTGATTGGTTGTTTCTGTTGATGCACAAATACACAACAAAGGTTGTAGAGGTTTTCCCCTATTACTAAAAAATCTCCAGGAAAAATATCAGCTGGACCTCGATTTTATTCACAGGTTATCTGTCTCATATCATACTGTCACGGCATCGTGATAGTGATAGTTCTATTTGGTACAAAAAATAAAAACAATGTGTCCTTCCACTTCACAGTTAATGCACTACTTTGTGTTAGTCTGTCACCCAAGGAAGTAGCAAACTGGTTAATTCACAAACGCCAAAATGGTAGCACTAAAACCTGCTACTTTTTAAAATGTCAGCTCACGCCTCTCCGTGAATCTCACTCCCCCTAGCAAAAAAAAAAAAAAAAAAAAAAAATTTTTGGCCCCATCCCCTTTTATGTAAAAACCCACCAATTTGTGTCACTACTTTTGCTATGATTCCCAAGGACATTTCCAGAGACAGTCCTAAACATATGCTGATGTGACATCACTCGCTGACAAACCCACATTAAAGGTAAACTCTTAAAAAACACTCTTTGAGAAATAAAAGTCACCTTTAGAAGGGGGAAATACTGAGAGTGAAATGAAAGCAATTTTTCCTCCTTTTGAAATGGAAATGCACTGTGATTTGCTGAATGCCTTTGAAGAAATCGTGTTATTAAGAATCAGGTGTCGCCGTGCAGCCACCATTGATACGGGGTTCATAATCTTAAATGAAATAGTTTTCTTCCCCTTGCAATTTCTTCACCCTTTTCACTCCGTTCTAAGTGGAGAGCGGGGCTTTTGTGTGAAAAGGTCATGTGGCTTTCATGGAGCTCACACTCACCTGCTGACAGTCGAATGTCACCTTTTTTTGGCTTTAAACTAAGTAATTATTCTTTTTTTTTTTTTTTTACAAGCCTTCATGCACTGAAACATCTCTGTGTGGCTCCTCCTCTCCTTATTAATCTTTTCAGAATATTCATGCTAAACGGTACACCCATTGAACCGTACAGATCGTTTTGACGAGCGGGGGGAGTTGTTAACGGAGCAGCCTTTAAAAATCGCAGTTTTTTTTATGAATTAAATATTTAGTCGTTTCCTTTTACAGTTTTTTTTTTTGTTTTGTTTTTTGTGAAATCTTGAACTAAAACCGAGAAACTTTTCAAAGTGTTTAATACAGAGAACACACCTGCTAACCCCCCTCACCCCCACCCTTCCCAAATTAAGAGTTTTGTTACAGCATTAAAAGACGTCCAATGAGTTTGTTACAGTTCGGTTTATGAAGGAAATCCTAAGAGTGTAAATCCGTAATGCCTCTGCACACATGCACAATTTTGATACGAGGGCCTGGAGTGTTTCAATTAAATCCGTCATAATTGTATTTTTTATTATTTTTTTTTAGAAATCTTGTGAAGAGTAAAATTAGTGTAGATTATCTTGAATGTTCCCTGTTGTTTGAATTAGACTCCCTTATCTTATCTGGTCAGATATAGAACAAGATTAAACATGTCGGCTTCATATCTTTTACCTGTCTGCCTTATCAGTTGAAATGAAGTAAAACATACCTTATTTATAAAGTACATGTTAAACAACCACGGTTAATCAAACTGCAAAACAACAAGAACAACAAAAAAACTAAATAAAGATGGAAAAACATACAATATTTTTAAAACAATAATCACATTTAAAACCCCGGTTATGTTTGGTTGAATTCAACAAGATCATGATAAAAAACAAACATATAATCAAATCAACAAAGGTATGGATCAAGCACGTTTGTTCCAAAATGTTCAGTGTGAGAAAGTGAAAATTGAGCCTAAAACATTTTATGATTTTTTTTTTTTTTTAATCAAAAAGAACTTACAAACAAGGTCGCCTTTGTCAAAGAGATAATTACGGTTTTTGTTTAGTCGCCGCTCCCGTTTAGACATTTTCCTTGGCTCCGTTCTGCAGGTGCTCAATAGTTTCAACGGCTGCATTTCTTCAAAAACCAAATTCCAGGCGTCATTGTGAATATCACATGTAACCAGTGAGCTTTCCGAAGCTCAAGCTCCATTTTGTGTCCTCACTGCAAGCAGAAAGTGGTTTTCTACTTCCTTCGGTTTTAATGGGAAACGTTTGAAACCAATCAAAAGCAGAACGCTCAACCTTGGGACGCTCGACGCGATCCGCAGAGAAGCAGATACAAGAATCCCAGCTCGTCTCGCACAGGTTTGCATCACAAGTTTCTCCCGATTGTTTATATTTACAATTTGGTGATGGAGAGGAAAAAATAAAAAATTGTCGCTTTGCTGGAATCTGTATTCTGGCTTTTTGTCTTGTGTGTATCTACTTTAACTCAGGGAGAATTCCCCCCACCTGAAGCAGCTTCTCCTCTACTTATCCCCTCTGGAAACAATCCTCCACAGTACTTTTTTTTTTTATTCCTCCCCCCCCCAAGAAAAAGCAGTGTGTGCTGCAACCTGCTGAGACAAAGCAGTTGGTTCGGTACGCTCCGTACTTGTTCAGCACTGCTGCCATTTGGCACCGAAGGCAGCCGACACAACCGACGAACAATTTCCTTCGGGGAGTCTTTCAAACTTTGTTGTCATGTACTCCGTATGCCTTTGTAAACTCATAAAGGGAAGACAAAGACCAAAAAAAAAAAATAGACGACAAAAAACAAAAACGCATAAAAATGACACTTTCTCTTAGCGGCTAGGATTTTAACAGACTTCTCAGCGGTAGTTTAAAAGCGCTACACCAGCTTGGATTCTGATGAAAATTTATAAACTTTGTTTATGTAGTCGCACCCAGTGTGAGGGAATGAAGTAAAAGCATTTTGCCTTGTGAAAAAAAAAAAAAAAAAAAAATCAAACACGTGGGCTCTCTACCTGTGACTGAACATCAAGTTGAAAGCTATAAGGGAGCGTCTGCTTGCCTTTATCACTAATGGGCCCCCAAACTGCTGCGCTTAGACGGAATATGAATGCACCTCCGGTGAATTATTAATGCGGTGGTGCAGCTCGCATTCTGCCTGGCACTTCCAGAGGTGATCCACCTCCCACGCGGATTGGGAGCTGTCACCCATAATTGGAGAAATCACAACTGCATGGAGTTAAGTGCAGCTCATTCCCCTCCGGTGAAGAATCCCGACGCCGCATCACCAAGGGGTAAGAACATTCGCCTTTATGTTTCCTTCTTTTTTTATTGCCGTTTTCACTTCGTGTTCTAATATTTTCCTTTCTCTTCCCCCCCCCCCCCTTCCTGTTTATCTGGGGACTTTTATGGCCGACGTCGTGCCGCAAGGAAACTGACCGGAGAATCGTTTCTGAGGATTTCATCCTCAGTGAGCAATGATCAAAAAACGTGACGGCGCTCGCTCAAGGTTTTGAGACGTGCTGCTGCAGCGAGTTCTCGTCGTGACCTCTGACCTGAATGACAACCCGTGTTTCCGTTGAGCGTTCTCGGCAGTGCTGCGGCGAGGTGAACCGCGTCTGATGGGAAAACACGGTGGCGTTCACGGGGGGCAGACGTTCGTGAAGGCTTTGCGGCACATTCTTCTGACAGAGTGACAACTCCATGCAGGGCTGGTGGATCTCGGGGTCCCACCGAGTGGCCCGGGGGTGTTGTCAAATCGACAGCTCAAAGCACAGAGACCCCCGCTTGTGTCCCAAAGACACGGGCAGAGTCATAGACGAACCGAGGAGGTTTTGTAGTTCGATTATCCCCGAAAGAAAGGGAACCGTCATTTCTCTTGACGGGGGGGTGCCACAGTATGCATGGTCAAATTGTGGCAGATTATTCTCAACGGTGCATTCTTTGGAGAATCATCTGGCTGTCAAAAACAATATTGTTTGGGTGAGATAACTCGTGCGCTGACATGTGTTTAGGCCGGTGTAGGTTTTCTGTAGAGGCAGTGACGGGGTCGAAAGGTGAAATCTGTCAGAGTCTAGTCTGTACGATCTGACTGCTGTAAATGGATCTGAATGCTTCTTTTTTTTTTTTTTTTTTTTTTTTTAAAATCCTCCAAGAAGCCCAGGCCTTTGTCAAGAGGAATCGTGAAATTTGATTTTAGCCCCCACAAGTGGAATCTAATTACTTTAATCAATTCATTTAATTATTCCACTGCTGCTTTGTGATCAAGTAGTGAAAAGTTCATTTATTTCAGTAATTTAATTTAAAAAGAAAAAAATAAAATAAATTAACTCGTATAGTGCTGCGAATAATTATTTTCCACATTGAGGATTTATTGGGTTTTAGTTTTTGTGTCGCATATTTCAGATCATCAAATAAAGTTCGATATCAAAGATGGACTAAGTAAATAAAATGCAGTCTTTAAAGCAGCAGTATGTAACTTTTATTTTAAAATAAATCAGTTTTTTTACATATATTTTGAAACTGTCACTATGTTGTGACGGTGTGCTATGAGACAGATAATCTATGCAAACAATCGATCTCCTCTCTCTTCTACCTAGTTCTACCTAGAAACAACCAATCAGAGCCAGAAGGCGGGTCTTAGCGCTGTCAATCACAATCTTGTGTGGCGCTGGTCACCCCCACTTGCTCTCTATGCTATGCTGCAGCTAGCAAAGAATGTCGTGAACACTAAGGATACATAGCATGATCACAGATGATGACGACAAATAAGCGGCTTTCCTGCAACGGTTAATTGTTTCTCCACCATTAGCACATTTAGCATAATTGATTGACAGCGCTAAGACCCTCCTCCTGGCTCTGATTGGTTGCTTTGGGTTGGGTGTGGTGCGTTTCTTCAGAAGGCAATAGCATCTCGGAGAGGAGGAAACCAACTCTGTGTTTCATAAAGTACTCTGTCACGACATGGTGATATATATAAAAACACATATTCTTTATAAAAGTTACGTACTGCTGCTTTTCGTGTTAACGCTGTGTGGAACTGAAGTGTGCCTCCCTGACTCGCAGAATCAAGAAATCATGTAAAGAGAGAAACAACATGAACGATGTGAGGAAGTAGCACATCTATCGGTCTACAACAGGTTTCAAAACCATTTCTAAAGCTGTGGGGATCCAGTGAACCACACTGGGAGTCATTATTCACAATTGGAGATGACATGGAATAGTGCTGAACCTTTCCTTCAACGGCCGGCCGATCAAAAATTCTCCGAAACGGAGTCGACCACTCATCCGGGAAGCCGCAGCAGAGAAGAGAACAATGCAGGCTTCATTTATTGAATCTAGTTCAGAGTTTATGGGCAAAAATGATACTTATAAAGTGTAAAAGTACTTCCAAAGTACATTTTGCGTTCTATTTGAAAACATATAACAGTCTGGAGAGTAAGAGTGAAATGCAAGAACAGATCTTTGTAATGTAACTGAATAAGCTGAGAGAAAAATGATGGATCGATCCCACAGCTTTTTTCAGAAAACTGGGGGAACCATATGATATTTCCTTAAATGTTATCTAAAACACCAAGTGCAATAGATTGGTATGTAAAGCATGCTTTCATTTTCTTTAAATATTTTACTCTTGTTAATATGAATTAGCATTTTTCTTACCCATCTTAAAACTTTGAAAAATGGGTGTACCTGGTAGCAGAATATTGAATGATTAATGACGCGTATTCTCTAATTCACCACAATTTTACCATTGCAGGGATACGTGTAAGAAACCGAGGATTTAATGTCGCATCACAGAGCTCTAATCACGCACCTAAACTTCCTGTTTAGAATTCAGTTACATTTTGTCTGAATTTAAAGAGGAGTAATTTGTTATGTGGGGTTGTTGTTGTTTTTTTCCCCCCTTTTATAACGTTTCGGACCATTCTTCTTCTTTTGACGCCATTGCCGTTTTTGACTGTTTCTCCCTCTGCATCTCAATTCATACTCACTCGACAGCTGCAGCACGTTCAGGAAATTGCACTCACCTGTTGTTCCCTCCGGTCGTCATTGTCCCAGGACTTAAGTGATCAGTTTTCAGGAACTCTTCCCTGGGATCTCCCGTTGTTCTCATCAAGGTTCCTGTTGTTATTGTCATTACAGCTATGCTTGTGTTCCTGTGTTAGGCTTATCTGTATGTTTTTGGACTTCTTTTGGAGAAACTGTGCCTTTCATTATGATCCTATCTGCACTTCAATCCATGATAATAAAAAAAACAAAAAAAAAAACTTCTGGGGTTGTTCAAGAAAAAACACTACTCAGAAGATAGATTTCAAGAAATTTAAGTTTGCTTTTTTTTTTTATTATTATTTTTTTTTTTTAGCAAATGTGTGTTCGTAATATCAAAATAAACGTAAACCGGCTTCAGCGAAAAGCTGTGAAAACCTTTGGAAATTGAGAACGCACAATCCAGTTGGTTGAAAGCTGCAAGCTGTTTTAAAATGTCTGCCAAAATATTCTTTGGTGCTTTTTGTTACAAAACGTTTGACAACCACCGAACTTCAACATTTAGAGTGTTTGACGACGATCATTACTGGAAATGTGAATTGGTTCTCTAAAACTTTAAAATGGAGTGATACGGTCTCCACGGCAACTTCTAGAAATTTGTTCTGATTTGACTACATCAACATGATTTTCCTTCGTCCAATTAAGCTACATGTTGCCACATTTTTTTTTGTTCTTAATCTAATAACAAAGCTTGCCTTTTGCTTTTCTCCTTTTGCACGCCGGTTATCATGAGCAGCATCCTGCTCTGGCAGAGACCGGTTCTGAGCCTTAGAGTGAAACGTTTCCTTCACATGCTGCATACCTCACATTCAACCAGAGTAATGCTTTCAAAACTGGGAAATCTAATTTGCAAAAAACGATGGAATTTGGAAATGAATAAAAAAAAATAAAAAAAAACGTAGAAACCTTTGAGTTTCCTGCCCTCTAACTTCACCACAATAAAGTAAGAAATTGTCTTTCACATCCAGTTCTAAACCCTGTTCAAAAAAGGGTTAAAGCAAACTGTGGAGTACATTAAATTTTAGCCTTAACCAGTCTCTAGCTTCTATGAATAACCTTTTAATGTTCCTCCTTTAGCATTACAGATTAGGAAAGTAATCTACCGTCACCTTTTTGATGGATGGAAAGAGAAAATAATCTGTCTCGTCCTTAATTGGTTCTGTAACGAAAAACATCATCAGCGACTGGGAAATAATGTTACGACGTTATTCCCCTCATCAGAAACGTAACTGGAGCGTTGCTTTGATGTAGCTGTCATCCAATCATTCACAGCCAACCTGCAAAAAAAAGGGAAATGCAAATATTTAAAGAAGCAAATTGCATATCGGGTCCTCATTCTGTTTGTTCTGCGCCTCCTCGCACAGTAATGATGCTTTGAGGCTTCCTTAGTGCTACTGATCCCAAAAGAGGAAGACGCTTCAGAAAAAAAAAAAAAAATGGATGTATCGACTCACCCCACGAGTCCATCTTTGGACCGCTTTGAAATGAGATGTGAATTTCTTTGGTAAATTTGACCAAATCAAATTTAACTGAATAAAATGTTAAAGACATTTTGTTAAATTGTGATGTTTTCACTTGAGAGAAAACGAGCGCAGTAGATGGTCGCGTGAAAACAATTAGGACAGGCCAGGAAGTCTGAACTTCTTAATCATGACACTTTAAGATGGATTTATAATCTCTTTATTTGTTTGTCTCTGGAATAGTCGGTTTTAGTTGCACTTGGAAAAAAAAAAGTAATTTAGCATTGTTTTACACATTAAACAAATTATCATTTTGCTTGATGTTGAATAGACCTTTTTTTTCTTGTATATCAAAGGTTTCTGTTTGCTCATCTGCTGCCAGATTGCATTGTTTCATTGTTGAACGCAAGGGGCAGGTCAACAGTCTGCTGTCGGCTCTATCGTCACATTTTGGGGCTTTAGGAGAAACGTTTTGGCGTCTTGTTTGTCTGGTCTCAGTGTGAACTTGCTTGGGCGATCTGACCTCTGCATGTTTGCAGTTTTTTTTTTTTTTTTTTTTTTTTTTGTCTCCTCACTTTGCAAAACGCGTCTCATAAAGATTTCTCTTTAAATCCATTTCCAGACTCATAAGTTGAT
This sequence comes from Poecilia latipinna, assembly GCF_001443285.1. NCBI lineage: Eukaryota > Metazoa > Chordata > Actinopteri > Cyprinodontiformes > Poeciliidae > Poecilia > Poecilia latipinna. The sequence goes on along the minus strand of NW_015113162.1, from coordinate 406,415 downwards.
GCAGTCTTCTTTCTGAAGACCTCGAAGAATCTCACTTCCAAAATCAAGAACAAAACAAACCAGTTGTTTGAGGTCTAATCTTCAGTAAAATGCTAAGTTACAACGTTCTTATTATCCTCACCTGATGTGTGTGGACTTCTTTTTTTGTTTTTGTTTTTTTCTTTACGGTGATCAGACTAGAAAGTATTTTGAGAGAGGAGCAAAACATGCAGCGAACGTCAACGGGGCAGGACTTACTAACCTTCGCCAGGCCCGAATTATTGGGAATAAATAAGTAATGTCTCTCCCTCCCCCTCACAATAAATGATGTTTTTAAGTTTTATAAGATTGCAGTGAGGCTTGTAACAATGTACGGTTTTACAAAGGCTTAGATAAGTGATGCCGTTCGGATACACAACTGAATCTGAGAAAGTCTTTCAGAAGTTTTTCCTCTAGGACCAGTAAATAACTGTATTTCCCTATCTGATCATTCTCATTCCTTCTTAAAAGATTAAAAGAAATTGTACCTCGCCCACAGCAACTCACTGAGTTGTGTGCCCTTACTCCACCACCGCCGCGCCCCCTCACCCACCTCTTTTTTTTTTTTTTTTTTTTGCTTATCGTGAATTTAATTTGAGTTTGCGAAGTGGACTCGCTGCTGTTGCACATTTGTCAAAACATCAGCAACGGCAGCATGAATAGGTTGAATGGGGGAGGCTCTGGAACGCCACTTTGGAGCTTTTCCCTGGAGAAAATCAGATCAGCCCATTGTGACGGTCCCCCCACCCCCACCCCACCCCACACCTTTGGGTTTTGGAGCTCAGTATTAATTCCTTCAAACTGTGGTGACAACAAAAGCTCGCGACAATAGCCCAAATCTATATTTACACTGCTCTAGTTTGTTGTAAAGTGGGTGTGGATCAACAAGGTTTATATTCTTTTCTTCCTTAAGCCATGTGACAGTCAGTTCTTTGTATTTTTTACATTGTCAATGAGTCTTCAAACTTGTTTTCTCTTTTCTTTTTTTAACCCCTCCCCTGCCCCCCCCAACAGCGTACGAGCAGGAACCTTTCGTTTTTATATTAGGAGCAACAACAGATTTGTATTGCAGTCACAGTAAACTGTTAAAACCCATTCGAGACACAAAGCAGCAGCTGACAGGGAGTATTTGAGGGAGTTTGCGGTGTAGGAGGACACTTTGAGGGCCCGTTGTACAGCAGAAGTTTGAAGGTGAGGCTAAGTGAACTTGGAAAAGTGATTTCTCAGAAATGCGGGGGCCTCGCTGTTCCTCATCTCAAGGTGGGTAACGCCACAAAGGATGTCGGGGGAGACAAAGTGTTTATGAGTTGTTTGAGGTTGCAATTTAATCTTTTTTTTTTTTTTTTTCGGATCCAGTGCAAATAAAGATGCTGGAATTGCCAAAACAACTGTTTGTCAGCGTTTTTGGCTCGCTGGCAAACGTCAGATGAAGAAAGACTTGACGGAGTAAAAAGAAAAGAGAAGAAGAAAAAAAAGATAGTGAATGCATAAAAGACGGATAGCAAAGAGTGAAACATCAGCAGAGGGTTTTGATGCACTTATTGATCTTGGCAGACTGACACTCCCTCTCATCCCTGGCAGTCTCCTTCTCCCTCCCAGCAGAAATCTATTTTTTTGCACACATCAGCAGAAACGGGGAGGGAAAAATGGCTTTGGGTTGTTAATGAACTCAACCCTGGGTCATGTGATATAACTTTGTTGGGAGGAATTGGAATATCATTAGATTTTATAAAGACCTCTAGTCTGACCCAAAACTTTATTATTGGTTTCCTTTAATAGAGTAAATGTTTGTACTTCCTGTTGTAGAAGAGTTTCTCCCAAAAGTTTGCAAAGAATAATCAATAAGGAACTGTAGACGTCAATACATTTGAACAACAATGGAAAAAAAAAATGTATATCCATCCATTGTCTACTGGCTTCTCCCTGGCGGGTTTGTGGACGCCATTAAAAAATGTGTTGAGTGATATTGCAGCTGTGTATTCATTTTAAATATTATGGCTCAGAGAACATTAGATGATAATAAAACCCGATATGAAATAAATATTTTAAGATACACTTGAATACGAATTTAATACAAAGTTGGTAGCACTTTTCCCTCTACTGCAAAAAAGATCCTTGGCTCCAATCCTGGTCTGCATGGAGTTTGTATTTGTGAGCTCTTCTCTGCTTCGTTCTCAAATGGCCCAAAAACATGCCTGTTTGATTAATTGGTCTCTTTAAATTGTCTTTTAGGTGTGAGTGTTGTGCTGTGTGTCCCTGGTGACCTGTACTCTCGCCCGGTGACCCCTGGAGACGGGCATCTTCACCTGAAGTACCTTTAAATAACTTTTGTCATATTTAAATGTGATACAATATATAAAATACATATGTATTGGTGGTGTCTAGCACATTGATAAAACCAGTTTCCATACATGGAACTGAGCGAAACAATATGTTAGAAATCATCTACATTCAGTTGTGAGTTTCTGTTGCGTCTGTAAATTATGAATCTTTTCATCTGCTCTTGACAGAGCAACACAAGTATAACAAGCAGATGTCAGCTGGTTAATTAGTCCATCTGCCCAGGTGGGTCTGCAACTCGTAGGTTACTTTAATCAGTGTTTAAAAGTGGTTAATGGTGCTCTTCTGGGGTTTTTTTTGTGACTGACAGTGCTTCCAAAATATCCAAATCTGTTTGGATTTTAAGGAAAAAATACATTTACTAGCTGTCGTGTGAGGAAGAAGACTCTGGACAACCTGGACACTTGCCGTGATCTCCCGTTATAGCTCTAGAGACGGTGGACGATGTTTACTGAAACTTTTAAAAAATGCCTCGACACCAGTGACCAGACCTGTGTCTCATTTGAAAGTCAGGGTTTGTGGCAACTTGTTTTATTGGTGACCTTGCTCTATAACCAGCATAGCATGGCCAGGGCCAAAAATGTAAGCAGATGAATTAACAAAAATAAAAAAACTTCTTTTTTTTTTGCTTACTTGCATGTCCTGCTGAAGGTCATGTGTGCATCCATGTGCAGCGTAAGCAGAAATATGGAAAATATGGCTTTATATACCACAACATTGCTTTGTACCTGATTCACTGCAGAATAAAAAGAATAAATTACTTTTTAAAATATAGTTTTACATTTATAAGAATTGTACAGTTTTTTTTTTTTTTTGTAAGGCTCGGACACAGCCTTACAAAAAAAAAACAAAAAAAAACGGCTGTGTCCATTCCATTAAGTCAAATGATCCTCCATCGGTAATGAAGTTAAAAATCCACTCATACCGTCATTCAATTCAATTTCAAATGTTTCCAGCTTGAAACTGAGTTCAAAAGGTCGGCTTTTTTTAGTCAGTAAATGTAGACACAGACAAAAAAAAAAAAAAAAAGAGATTAGAATCCCACTATATCTGGTAAATTAGCTCTCAACTCCTACACGATTTCTTGTACTTACAATGGATTTTACGATGTTCTAATCTGCCACTGCTGAGCATTTATGCAAAAAACACTTAAGGAATGCTTAAGGAACCCCTAATACTCTTAAGCAGTCTCACGGCGCCAGGAGGCATTTCAAGTCATGACTCATGATCACTGTTGTTTTACGTTGTTGTAAACACATTCTTTTCCTCCTATCCTCTGCCTCGCTTGAACTACTTAAAAATTCGGAGCAATAGCTAAATTGCTGAAATGACGCCGCGCAGGACGGTCATTTGTTTAATGCAGGACATCAACACGGCCAGTTAGCCGTCTGTTGCTATTTTCCCAAATAAAAAAAAATAAAAAAAAAAAGCAGAAAAATGTGTTGAAGGAAATTTAATTTTAGAAAGTAAAAATTCTTTGTTCACCTTTCTCTGTCACAGATTTTTTGTTGTTTACTACCAAGAAGTGTGAAGCGAGGTTTACAGTTGAAATTTGATCTCTTTCATAAAACCAGGACTGAATGCCACAACATCCAAATCCGAAAACCTCTTCCTGTTGCATGAGCTGAACAAAAATCACAAATTTATATTGATAGCATTTTCTTACTACTTTTCTGCCTACATCTATCCATTCTCTAAAAAAAAAAAAAAACATCTATTCATCATGTCAACAGTTTATTTATTTCACCTGCTGTATCATTGAAGAAATAAGTCAGATATTTATTTTTAATGTTGGGCTCTGCGGAGAGGTTATGAGCCGTCAATAACTTACCCGTAGCAGATCACTGCCTGAGCCTCTTCAATTTGGATTTGAGTCTAACTGTGAGTGGGAGTGCAGTCAATGCAAAATTTCATTTTTGACATCTTATCTGATTTCATCCAAATTTTATTTCGCAAATCTTTAAACCACCTTTATGTTTTGCAACAAATAAAGTTCCTTACAAAAGTTTTATTTTATTTTTTTCTTTTTAGCCATTTGAGCGCTTTTGTGTTTTTCCCATACAGCATTAAAACAAGAGATTTATGGGATGGATGAAGACAAAGGACCGCCTGATTGCTGAGTGAAGGAAAAATAATATCTGGTTTTCAAATTGTTTTACATCCTGAATCTGTCTCAGGCCTTTACAGAACAACAGGAGTCATACTTAGTGATTAAATTACATACAAGTGTAATTACAGTACTGTTAAAAAAAAAAAAAAGCTCTGTACCGATTTCTGCTCTTTTTGCTTTTTCTTCCACACTAAAATATTCAAAACAATCAAACAAACTTTTATTGTCAGGCAAACAATTACAAAATATACACTAAATGCAGTTTTGAAATGATGATTTTTGGTTTCGGTTTGAAATACATTGTTACGCTCCAATAGCTAGGCCAGCTGCTTACCGCACCAGCTAGCAAATCTCATAGTTTACCGACTTGTAGCACTACTTGATTTATCAGGCCTGTCCCATGGAGCACAGGCCTGGTTAGCAAAATCATGTGGGTCTTGTTTTAGCTAGCATGTAGCTCCAGGATTTCGCTCATGAAGCTCTTTTTTTTTTTTTTTTTTTTTTTAGTCGGTTCATCTTGACAGAAACCTGGACCGTTTTAAAACTTAAAAAGGAATTAAAATTAAAATGGTTAAAAATAGAAGTAATAATAAAAAAAAGAAGGTAATAAGAGAGAAAATCCATAACTAGCTTGAAGCCAGAAACACAGAAAGCAGACCTCTGTCTCTCTATGTTAGACTGGGACCTCAGGACGCATTGTACANAGTGAATGCATAAAAGACGGATAGCAAAGAGTGAAACATCAGCAGAGGGTTTTGATGCACTTATTGATCTTGGCAGACTGACACTCCCTCTCATCCCTGGCAGTCTCCTTCTCCCTCCCAGCAGAAATCTATTTTTTTGCACACATCAGCAGAAACGGGGAGGGAAAAATGGCTTTGGGTTGTTAATGAACTCAACCCTGGGTCATGTGATATAACTTTGTTGGGAGGAATTGGAATATCATTAGATTTTATAAAGACCTCTAGTCTGACCCAAAACTTTATTATTGGTTTCCTTTAATAGAGTAAATGTTTGTACTTCCTGTTGTAGAAGAGTTTCTCCCAAAAGTTTGCAAAGAATAATCAATAAGGAACTGTAGACGTCAATACATTTGAACAACAATGGAAAAAAAAAATGTATATCCATCCATTGTCTACTGGCTTCTCCCTGGCGGGTTTGTGGACGCCATTAAAAAATGTGTTGAGTGATATTGCAGCTGTGTATTCATTTTAAATATTATGGCTCAGAGAACATTAGATGATAATAAAACCCGATATGAAATAAATATTTTAAGATACACTTGAATACGAATTTAATACAAAGTTGGTAGCACTTTTCCCTCTACTGCAAAAAAGATCCTTGGCTCCAATCCTGGTCTGCATGGAGTTTGTATTTGTGAGCTCTTCTCTGCTTCGTTCTCAAATGGCCCAAAAACATGCCTGTTTGATTAATTGGTCTCTTTAAATTGTCTTTTAGGTGTGAGTGTTGTGCTGTGTGTCCCTGGTGACCTGTACTCTCGCCCGGTGACCCCTGGAGACGGGCATCTTCACCTGAAGTACCTTTAAATAACTTTTGTCATATTTAAATGTGATACAATATATAAAATACATATGTATTGGTGGTGTCTAGCACATTGATAAAACCAGTTTCCATACATGGAACTGAGCGAAACAATATGTTAGAAATCATCTACATTCAGTTGTGAGTTTCTGTTGCGTCTGTAAATTATGAATCTTTTCATCTGCTCTTGACAGAGCAACACAAGTATAACAAGCAGATGTCAGCTGGTTAATTAGTCCATCTGCCCAGGTGGGTCTGCAACTCGTAGGTTACTTTAATCAGTGTTTAAAAGTGGTTAATGGTGCTCTTCTGGGGTTTTTTTTGTGACTGACAGTGCTTCCAAAATATCCAAATCTGTTTGGATTTTAAGGAAAAAATACATTTACTAGCTGTCGTGTGAGGAAGAAGACTCTGGACAACCTGGACACTTGCCGTGATCTCCCGTTATAGCTCTAGAGACGGTGGACGATGTTTACTGAAACTTTTAAAAAATGCCTCGACACCAGTGACCAGACCTGTGTCTCATTTGAAAGTCAGGGTTTGTGGCAACTTGTTTTATTGGTGACCTTGCTCTATAACCAGCATAGCATGGCCAGGGCCAAAAATGTAAGCAGATGAATTAACAAAAATAAAAAAACTTCTTTTTTTTTTGCTTACTTGCATGTCCTGCTGAAGGTCATGTGTGCATCCATGTGCAGCGTAAGCAGAAATATGGAAAATATGGCTTTATATACCACAACATTGCTTTGTACCTGATTCACTGCAGAATAAAAAGAATAAATTACTTTTTAAAATATAGTTTTACATTTATAAGAATTGTACAGTTTTTTTTTTTTTTTGTAAGGCTCGGACACAGCCTTACAAAAAAAAAACAAAAAAAAACGGCTGTGTCCATTCCATTAAGTCAAATGATCCTCCATCGGTAATGAAGTTAAAAATCCACTCATACCGTCATTCAATTCAATTTCAAATGTTTCCAGCTTGAAACTGAGTTCAAAAGGTCGGCTTTTTTTAGTCAGTAAATGTAGACACAGACAAAAAAAAAAAAAAAAAGAGATTAGAATCCCACTATATCTGGTAAATTAGCTCTCAACTCCTACACGATTTCTTGTACTTACAATGGATTTTACGATGTTCTAATCTGCCACTGCTGAGCATTTATGCAAAAAACACTTAAGGAATGCTTAAGGAACCCCTAATACTCTTAAGCAGTCTCACGGCGCCAGGAGGCATTTCAAGTCATGACTCATGATCACTGTTGTTTTACGTTGTTGTAAACACATTCTTTTCCTCCTATCCTCTGCCTCGCTTGAACTACTTAAAAATTCGGAGCAATAGCTAAATTGCTGAAATGACGCCGCGCAGGACGGTCATTTGTTTAATGCAGGACATCAACACGGCCAGTTAGCCGTCTGTTGCTATTTTCCCAAATAAAAAAAAATAAAAAAAAAAAGCAGAAAAATGTGTTGAAGGAAATTTAATTTTAGAAAGTAAAAATTCTTTGTTCACCTTTCTCTGTCACAGATTTTTTGTTGTTTACTACCAAGAAGTGTGAAGCGAGGTTTACAGTTGAAATTTGATCTCTTTCATAAAACCAGGACTGAATGCCACAACATCCAAATCCGAAAACCTCTTCCTGTTGCATGAGCTGAACAAAAATCACAAATTTATATTGATAGCATTTTCTTACTACTTTTCTGCCTACATCTATCCATTCTCTAAAAAAAAAAAAAAACATCTATTCATCATGTCAACAGTTTATTTATTTCACCTGCTGTATCATTGAAGAAATAAGTCAGATATTTATTTTTAATGTTGGGCTCTGCGGAGAGGTTATGAGCCGTCAATAACTTACCCGTAGCAGATCACTGCCTGAGCCTCTTCAATTTGGATTTGAGTCTAACTGTGAGTGGGAGTGCAGTCAATGCAAAATTTCATTTTTGACATCTTATCTGATTTCATCCAAATTTTATTTCGCAAATCTTTAAACCACCTTTATGTTTTGCAACAAATAAAGTTCCTTACAAAAGTTTTATTTTATTTTTTTCTTTTTAGCCATTTGAGCGCTTTTGTGTTTTTCCCATACAGCATTAAAACAAGAGATTTATGGGATGGATGAAGACAAAGGACCGCCTGATTGCTGAGTGAAGGAAAAATAATATCTGGTTTTCAAATTGTTTTACATCCTGAATCTGTCTCAGGCCTTTACAGAACAACAGGAGTCATACTTAGTGATTAAATTACATACAAGTGTAATTACAGTACTGTTAAAAAAAAAAAAAAGCTCTGTACCGATTTCTGCTCTTTTTGCTTTTTCTTCCACACTAAAATATTCAAAACAATCAAACAAACTTTTATTGTCAGGCAAACAATTACAAAATATACACTAAATGCAGTTTTGAAATGATGATTTTTGGTTTCGGTTTGAAATACATTGTTACGCTCCAATAGCTAGGCCAGCTGCTTACCGCACCAGCTAGCAAATCTCATAGTTTACCGACTTGTAGCACTACTTGATTTATCAGGCCTGTCCCATGGAGCACAGGCCTGGTTAGCAAAATCATGTGGGTCTTGTTTTAGCTAGCATGTAGCTCCAGGATTTCGCTCATGAAGCTCTTTTTTTTTTTTAGTCGGTTCATCTTGACAGAAACCTGGACCGTTTTAAAACTTAAAAAGGAATTAAAATTAAAATGGTTAAAAATAGAAGTAATAATAAAAAAAAGAAGGTAATAAGAGAGAAAATCCATAACTAGCTTGAAGCCAGAAACACAGAAAGCAGACCTCTGTCTCTCTATGTTAGACTGGGACCTCAGGACGCATTGTACATCACACTGCATTAAAAAGGGACAGTAGATTGATTTTCTAGCATCTCTGAAAGGTTTATAGTTTAATGATTAACTATAACTTGACAAAACCTTTATGTGCTTTAGCCTAGGATTCATTTTTCAATAATGAATCGATAGAACGAAAGCTCAGCAAAGCTCCTGAGGCCTTCTTTAAAACCAAGAATGCAGACACTTAATATGTCTTAATATTCTGGAGGTAAACAAAGAGGAAAGGGTCTGTCTGGGTAATTTAACTGAAGGATCAATAGGTAATTGACAACATCCTAAAAAAGATATTTCCTCTTGCCGCAGGCGAGAATTAGTACTGTAACCTCTGATTTAGAGTTGGGGGATCCAGTTGTTTTTTGTTTTTTCATGCGCCCCCAGTTCCTCTTCTCCTTGCTTAAAGCATCGATTTCGTCCCACCAGTCTGGATTTTCCTTTTCCAAATAAACAGCACCCACTGTGCTTCAGTGAAACCAGATTTTATTTTTCAGCTTGATTTATGGATTATATTCTTAATGAGTTCAATCTCCTCACATACCAGTTGTAAAAAATAAAAGATCTATATATTTTTTTCATTTCAACTCATGAGTCAGTAGGACTCTTTCCATCGGATTTAGTCGGTTGTAGAAGGAGAGAAGAAGGAAACCAACAGCATTTTCTCCCAACAGCTGGTGGAGATTAATTTTCATCCCTGCATGGCTGCAGAAGGCGTAAAGTTCTAAAATCAAAGTCTTGCAGGTGCAAAATTGAATCTTAAATGTAAATTGATTTGGAGATCAAACATTCTTCAGTCCCTCTATCATTTTAATCAGGAAAAGTAGAGACACTGGTAGAGTGGAGAGGTGCTTGAAATTTTTAATTCACGAAATGCATCTCCCAACCTTGATTAAGGGTACGCATGTGTGTGTTTGTGCGCGTGTGCGTGTGGGAGGAGGAAGGGCCACACGCTGCTGGTGTTGCACTGTTTGGACTGGTTGGAACATGTGATCGGTGTTGGTTTCTGCGTTTCTGCTGCTAATTTTACTCACCTGAGGAGTAAAATTAAAATAAGACTTTGGAGAGTCCCGCAAAGCTTTGTGTGGGACTGTCGGTGGCAGCAGTGAATCATGTCAGCCGGGCTGCAACGACAAAGGAACCACACTGACCTTCAGCCATTCACACTGTCCCCGTAACTGTAGACGTTGCAGAAATAATGAAGAAAAATGTGGCCGTGAACCTAATTTCCTTTTTGTTCTCTTGCAAGCTGTTTTGGTAACCTGAATGTCAGAATTCCTGAGATCGGATTGTTGCTAAATCAGTTTTTCCTGGTCGGTATAATGAAGTAGAATATTATTAGGGACTCAAGGAGCTAAATCTTCACTGACATCTAAAATGAAAGACACAGGGACAGGCGTAAGGCGGAGGTTGCTCCAATATATCGTGTTGAGCTTTGGAATTGTGTTGTACCTCAAAAAAAGAAAAAGAAAAAAAAACTACTGGACGCAATAAAAGGTTCCAAAGATACTGTTTATACGTGGTTATATTCCTGTCATATTCAACATTGACCAGGGCAAACGTTAATATCTCAGATGTCTGAAATAAATTAAAAGCAAACCACGGGTTTGTTTTAATTGGCTTAGCAATGACCAGATCTAGAGTTGTGGTCCAACACATGATGCAGATGGAAATTTTTTTTTAAGTGTGAAAGTTTCACTCGTACATTAAGATCTTTTAAAAATACTAAATGATGCAACACAAAGATCACAAAGATCATGCTAAAATACAACAGCACAGAAGCAAATACTTTTACTATAGTAGACAACACTAGACTAAAAGGTTTTGTTTTTTCCCCCCAGACCAACAAAATATAAAACAATCAACCTAAAAAAATGAAGGAAATGTTTATGGCTTTCTTTTTAAAAGACAAACATGTGATATTTCTTTATAAGTTTATTTATCATTGATCATGTTAAAGAAAAAAAAATGAAATCACAAATAGTTTTCCCTTTATAATTTTAATAGTCATCATGACGTCATGACTTAATGTTTTGTGAGTGTTTCTGTTTTAGCAACTCACTAAAAACGACAATAAACTCCGTTTGTGATCTGGCAAATCAAACTTATTTAATTATGAATCAAACTCAAAAGCCTCTTAGTTCACAGAATTTCTGATTTCTGTCTTTTTATGCAATGAATAAGAAGTTTGTAAACAATCCCTCCCCCACCTCACCCCCTCAAACTTCTTCATCATTTGATTGGAAACATATTGAAGCTCTACAGAGCCAAAGCTTTTGGTGTGAAAGCCTTATTGGGGTCCCTGAATATGTATCTCATTGGTCCTTCCTTTAACATTCAAACACAACTTGAAGCACAGAGTTTCAAATTGCCCATGTGAAAACTCTCAAATGAGGAAATTAAGGATGTATTTATTTAAAATGACTATTTCACCCCTCGGTCCTTGCAGCGCCTCAGAAGACACGCGGTTCTTCTCGGGAGATAAAAGGTCGGGCCTCAGACAGTGGCAGAGACGAGTTTTGCGACGTTTGAAAAGCAGTTTAAGTATTAAAAACCAGGCGTGGACTCGGAGACGCACGCTGATATAATGCGTCTGATACCCCGGATCAAAACCGCAACATTTGGACTGTGATATACGCGGGAACAGACTTCACACATTTGTTCCTTGAAGGCTGCAGGACTCCTTTGGTCTTCTGAGAGCGTCTCATCTTCCGTTACCACTCACCCCTCTCTCGTCGTCTCGCCCCTCGCGCATTCTCGCTTCTTTTATTTTTCCCATCTCCATTTCCCAACATGGCACATGGACGCTTTGTTCTCGCTAAGCTCATTATGAGGGGCCCGCACGGAAGAATGGGATAGGGGAGTTGAAGGTGTTAGCACGCCGGAGCACAGCCTCTCATCCGTGATACGCCCAGCTAATTACGACGCTTGGCTACCGTCGCCGCTTTCCCTCCTCTCGTAGCCGGGGAATGGATTAAACTCCTGGGAATGACCTGCCCTAGATTTTATGCTACATTGAACTCTTAGCAAATTAGAAGAGGGTCATCCTCGGACAGCTAATTGCCAGAAGCGTATGGTGCATTAACTCATAATCAAGATTAAATCGCACATCTCCTGCCTGGACTGATTGACATTACTTTAAGCTCGACTAAAATGAGGGGGGAGGGGGGTGGGAGGAGAAGAAGAAGAAGAAGAAAAAAAAATCTGCTTTGGTGTGAATCGCAGCTCAGATCACTGCAGATGTGCAGAAAATAAACATCGTTTAGCTTTTATAGCAACACCAAGGCATTCAAAGCCCTAATCAGGATGTAAAAGCACGAGGGGAAACGTGTCAATCAAACCGTCATCAGAAATCCTTCATTTGACAAAACGAGAGATGAGCTAATCCGATGTTTCAAATCGCTTTGTGATTCTTCTCCCTGCTTTTTTTTTTTTTTTTTTTTACAAGAAAAGATCTTGAAAGCAACTGTTGACAAAATGAATAGATGAGCAATTATTGGTTTCAGGGGAATGACAGATGGAGGCAGAATCAAAGCGAGAGCAAACTGCATGAGAGCTCAGCAGAATTTAAAAGGGATGGGGGGGGCGAAAAAAACGACAATGCAAATATGCCACACCAAACGAGAAGTTTCTCTTTCAAGTCTTCTGTTAAGCCAAAAATATACAAATAATTCATTGCGATAACTGGGGAATCGGATGATAAACACAATCTGTTTGGAGACTTTTGCAACCTGTAAAGTCGGTATAAAAGACGCTCCTGCAGTGCCTCGCGCAGGCTTTTATCCCCCCTTGAACTTTGTCACGTTTTGGCGTGTTGCAACCAGCACAAAGTGGTGGGTACTTTTTTTTTTTTTTTTCCTTAGTTTTCGACAACAATAAAAACAATCTTAGAAGTGCTTATTTATTCACCCACCTAGAGAGCATATTTAACACCTTCTCCGTTAATTAAGGCGGCTCAACCGGTGTTGCACAACTGACAACTTTTTAACCACAGAACTTTATTCGCGTAGCACCTTTCAAGATAAAAAAAAATAAAAAATCACCAGGTGCTTCAACAGATAAGCATAACGAATATGCAGAACAAAATGAAGCAAAAGCATATTTAGAATAACATTTCACAAAGTAGCTCAATCTTGGATGTACTGGAGAGTGTTGGTGAACATCAGTTTAAGTATTGTCAATTCTTTGTTGGATTTCAGTCTGGACTTTGACTGGGACACTTCTAAACATGACAATGATTTGATCTAAAGTATTCCATATTAGTTGTGTGTTTATGGGGTTTTTTTTTTCCTGCAGCAAAGTGAATCTCAAATATTTTGCTGCCTTTAGCACCGACGGTCTCTCCATCGACCAGCTTCCCACTGAAGAAAAGCTTGATGATGCTTCATCAAACCTTTACAGAACAGTTTGATTCATACTGAGATGAAATCACAGACAGGCAGACTTTATTTACTGTTTTGGGAACATCTGCTGGAATGCGCTGGATTTTGTCTAAGAATGCCGGAACAAAATGCATGCCCCATTATGTTTTAATGTATCATACATTAATAAAAAAAACAAAAAACTTACATTTCATTTCCACTTCAATTCGACTTTGCATTGTGTCGCTTTTTTCCCTTAAAAGCTAAAATGTGCAAGGTGGCAAAAGGTAAAAAAAATAAAAGTAATAAAATATTTACAGTCTCCTTCGCCACCATTCGAGTCTGTCAGGTTTTTGAAGTTTGCAGATAAAATTGATTACTGCGCCGCACGAGGTCTGTCGGTCAAGCTATCAATGGCGGAAGCAAAGGCCTCCCGTCATTGAGCGCCGGGCGACCTCTCCGAAACGTCGCACTTATCTGTCTCACACTTCTGAGCCTGACCTCTTTTTGTAAAACACAAAGCTGATACTCAAAAGGCCCTGCCATTCACACTGGCCTTTAAAATGGCCTTTAACTCCTTTTCTTATTTCCTTTAGAGAACACTCAGAAATAAACTCGGCCAAGTCACGACAGTACGACTTGTGTGTTGTGTCCTTCGGGAGGGGTGGGTGGGGGGGGGGTCGGGGGAGGTGTCTCGTTGGAGAAAGTTTTGGTGGAAGATCGGATGAGTCGAGGGACGACGGCGACTCTCCGAAGCGACGCACGAGAACGACGAGCCGGAGGACTAAGATTCCCCCCTTTTCTGCAAATAACTCTGACATTTCTCCCCTCCGCATTCCAATATCTCACCAATAACAATTAGCTGAGCGATTGTTGTGCTAATTACTGTGTGACTGAATATCTGGTGCGTTGCCAGAGAGGCAATCTCCGCCGCAGCTTGTGTATATTTACCTCCAGCAGAACAAATGTCAAAAGAGTCACGTCGCTGCTTGAGAGCAAAGGAACCGACGTAAATGCATGGAACTTCGTTATCATCCATGTCAACACGAATGAATCAGTACAGGAGAACTCTACGGGTTTTTTTTTTTTTATTACCCTGACCTCAATTTGTATCCAGCGCTTTGATTTATTTATTTTTTTATCAACACTTCCTGAAACGACATGGAGACAGCTCTGTAAGGGCTCTTCGCATGCAAATTTCGAAGGAAGTCTTTGGTGACGCCGTGGGAGTTTGCTATCAAGTGAGATTAATGAGTTAGCGAGCTATGCTAAGCCTAAAGCTGGTGTTGGAGGTCATTGAGGAAGCCGTCTTTTAAGATGGTGAGATCATAATGGGTCACTGTGCTCCAAAGGAAGCCACTGCCATATTCAAAGTAGCTTAAAAAACCCCCCCGCTTATTTCTATGTTGACAATTTCTTTCTTTGAGTTACGCTTCAGCCAAGCCTGGCTTGGTTTGCAGTAAAATGTGATACTGTCAAATGCCTGCTTAGGTCTTGAATTGTTCATCTCTGTTTTGGTAAAGTATAAAGTGTCTGGATCCACGACAGTTGGCAGAAGAGCTCCGGTTTACCGTCTCTATTTTATTTCTCTGCAATGTATATTTTGCTTCTTGCACGCGATAAGAGCAACTTGCATATTTTGAATAGTTACTGCTTTATTGTTCATTAGAAGTTGCTTTTTGACGTGGCCACCTTACCAGTTACCCAGATCGGCATTAGAAAGACGGCGAAAGAAATGACTAAATTAGTTTCAGTTGCAAAAAGTCAGAATATTGAGCAAATTGTTTTAGACTTTTTTTTTTTTTATTGTAAACTTCAAAGTTTGAAGGTTTACATATTTTTCTTTTTCATATTTGGTAGATATCTTCCAAAGAAATTTTCTCAGGTGATTGCATGTACGCCAAAACACGAACTTTGTTGTCCTTATGCCACTTTGCGATTAAAATAGCTCCTTCTAAATGCCATTGTACATTAGAGTGATCAGTTTGTGGCCAAACTGGATGATTTATTGGAATCTCCCTTCAACGTTTCCTCCTTATGTCATCCATTTTACGTGGTGCACCAGTTCCTCCTGTAGCAAAACAATAACATAATGCTGCCAACTTTGTGATGGGACTTACACAGTTGCATTCTATAAATGAACACATGTATTCTAATAAATATTGTCAGATTAAAAGTCACTTTAAAAAAATAAACCTTAAGGCAAGGAATTAAACATTTCTTATTGGTCTGTAATAGTCCAATCTTAAGTGTCATGTTTTCTTTCACTGCAAGTTGACAAATCTTCACAATTTCTAGAAGTAAAGGCATTAAAACATCAGTCTGTATGTAATTATTTGATGTAATGAGTTTCACTTAGTGCAAAGGTGTCAAACTCATTTTCATTTCTTCCCATTTAGACTTGCACACACACATGACACACACAATTTAGACTTTTGTGACCACACACACACACACACACACACACACATGAATGACAAGATAGGAAACTTTGCTGCTGTGGCAGCAACTTTAAATTAAACGGATCACAGGAGATGGCTCCAAAATAAAGGTCTTACCAGCTTTAGACAGCATCCACACAAGGTCTTTTTTTCTGTGAATTAATACACAAATTTTACACTAAAACACATTCATCTCTGGGACACTTGACCTCTTTGATGCGCCACCGAAAAAAAAATAACATCAAACAATATGAATCCAATTAAATCAGATGTTACAAATTGACATATTGATGAAAAAACTCTGAATTCGGAAATGGTATTAAACAAATTCTGTCATAACTCTGGTATCTAGAAACAGACAAGAAAAAAAGTTGTTTTTAAGCAGAATGTGTAAATAACTGGGTTAAATTTAACATATGTGCTTATAAGCAAACGACAACATAATATAGTTTATTTACTGTGCAACAATTATTGAGCTGAAATTTCCAGGGTGACATCACCCAGTGTGCAACACAGGAACATATAGAGTCTAGATTGATAGCCTCAGTCTGGTCCTCTGATTGGTCCAAACTCTAAGGTCCAGCATTCTTATTGGGCAGTAGGACAGTTTGTAATGAGATGAAATTACCAACCTTAAAAACTAAAATTAGACGAGTGAGAAGATGACTGCAGCACGCAACATATAAAAGTCAAACTAATACGATAAAACTTTCCCACTATCTAAATAAACAGAGCCCACTTTTAAATGCTATTGGTTTTTTTTTCTAGTTCCATACACAACAAGCAGAAAACCAATTAAATAAAATTAAAGTATGACAGCATTTTTTTTTTTTTTTTTCCCCCCCCCCCCCCGCACAAGGAACAGTTACTTAAAATGTCGTGCACCTTAATAAGCACACAGCGGCACCTTTAGATAAATCGATTCGGCACTCATTTCATCCTTTCTCCGCCGCCTCTGCTGGCAACCGCAAAAATGGGACAGGCGAGCAGAGCGTTGCTGCTTCACCAACTCCTTAACCTGCAGAGATGCTGCTGCTGCCGTTCCACTCCGAGTGCTACCTCCGTCTCCGCCCTTCTCTCCGTGCCTCCCTTTTTTTTTTTTCTTCTTCTTCTTCTTTGCTCCGAGCCGCTCTCTCCGCTCCTGTCAGGTCCTTGTTGCCTGGCAACTGCTGTCTTAAGATTTTCCCGGCAGAGTTTGGAAGGTAATAAAACAATGCCCCAAGACAAACAGAAGCTGGAACCGGAAAGGCCTCGGGGATAAAAATGGAGGGGAGAGGAAGAAAGTGAGCGAGGACGATGGTTCCCTTATAGGATAATCAAAACTCTCTCCTAGGCTTAGCTGTAACAAGAAAGGGAGACTAACGGCATCAAATTCGGCTCTGAATTTGTGACTCTGACAGGATATTGAGAGAAAACTTGTGGGGGGAAATAAGAAAAAAAAAATGCAAATTGAAATGTTATTCCAAGGTGACTGAGCATCCACGCAGAGAAACAGATGTCTTCTTCAAGGTTTCTGAGTCCCAAGGTTATGCAAACATATGGTAATACATTACAACACTCTTCATCTATTGAAAGAAACCCTTATTCACCTTGAGTGTGGTTTTTACAGTAGGAAGCCTGCATGCGGGTTATGATTGACATATTCAAGATGTTTATTTGCGCAGCAACCGGTCGGCTTTTTATCCCCCAAACCACCAGCAGGATGTGTCGGTTTTCACCACGTCTGCAGAGAGAAATGTTTGTAAAAAGTCAAAACACTGAAAATCTGATGCATCAAGCAGATTTAATATTATTGACATTTTACCCCTTTCCCCCCCACATTATGTCACTTTGAGATATTAATCCTGCAGGAAATAAAACATTTGGCGCTAATGCGGGTATCACTGAAAAAACCAATGAACTTCTTCCAAAATGTTCGATTTTAACTCATCTGTATTATTCAAAGTGAGTGATTTGGTCGGGTCTCGGTGAAACAGAATCTCATTGATAGTTAGTTTAACGGTTCATTTTTAAAAGTGAACCTCCTTACAGATTTCTTGCACACACATGGAAAACATTTTAAGTGTTTATTTTCCCCGACTTTGATCATGAGTGCTTAGAACTAATGAAAACTTCATTTAATCTCTCAGGATATTTAAAAAAAAAAAAAAAAAAAAATAAAATGGCCAGTTAAAATGATTTTAGACAGACACATTTCATGATTTGGTAATCAAAATCATGCCAAAAATTGCCAACTTAACATCTGTCCAGCATGTGTAGTATGTAATTTACATATATATAAAAAAATACACTTTTTTGTACATAAATGTTGAAACTGTCACTTTGTCCTGACAGGATATGAGAGAGATAATCTGTGAAACAAATCAAGCTCCTCTGCCTTCTCCCACTGCTCCCAGTGCTAACCACTGTGTGAAATGAATCTACTTAAGTTATGAGTTTCTTATTTTCTTGTGTAGTTTTTTTTTAATTCATAAAGATACAGCTTATTACAACTATAAGTTGTGAGATAGTTGAACCTGGATTGTTTTTTCTTTTTTCTTTTTGCACCAAACAACAAGGGAAAACCCTCCAAAGTAATCATGAAACACGGCACAGGGCCCTCTCTGCTGTAGCTCAACTCTCGAATTCAATTAATTATTTTATTGTATAGTTTCAATCCGTGTGGTCGCCGTCGGAGATGTCAGGTGGAATTGAAGGCGAGAAAGATGAAAGACGCTCTCCTCCCCTCCCTCACTAATCAAAATGCAAATATCCGTCTTCCTATCGGGGCGTTGGTGCGTCACTGAGGGTGCACACCGAGGCTCCGAAATGAAACATGATGAATACACAGGTTTGATGGCCGCGCCGAAATAAATAAAAGATCGCTTTTGAAAATAAATAGTTTAAAAATGGCAAATGATGAGAGTCACTGTAAAGTTGCAAAAGAAATCGGGAAGAAGCCAAACGCAAAGTTCAGCAACAATGGGACACGTCAGAAAGGCCTCAGAGCTCCAGGGTCTATAACGAATGTATGCAGCGATGTGCTGAAATCAAAGTCAATTCATAACTTAAACCACAATGTCTGTTGTTACCATTAGTAGCCATATTAAGCATGAGCAGTTTTTTTTTTTTTTTTTACAGAAGATTCATATGTTAATTACATTCTCAAGCTGATACACACACACACACACACACACACACACACACACACACACACAAACCCTCCTTTCCATTTTCTTTTGTCCAGTATGGATCTTGGGAGCCCAAATACAAAAACTTGAAAGCCACACTTTTTCATTTTTATTTCCGTAGTTTCAGCAGGATTGAAGGATATAAGCAAAAAAAAAAAAAAAAAAAAAAGCCTAAAATTAATTACTGAAACATAGTCATCACAGCGTGCTACTGATGAGTTATTAGGATGTTGCTAAGGTTTCTGTTTAAAGCTCAGAAAGCGTGTGAAATCTTTGTGTGATCGGTGCCTTTACTACAGACATGGATTCCACACACCACCGCTGCATGTGTGCAATTACTTTTCATTTTCTGGTGTTCTGATATTTCCACACTCTGCCTGAGATCTGAGGTCAGTCCCCAAACCATGATCCCTGCCCAGTCCAATCCGTGGAGCTTTACTCACTCGCTCTCATCCGTTGCCTTGAGCGTCATTCTTCTCCCTCTTTTGTCTCTTGTCCACTTTCCCCTCTGCTGTTGACGCTTTGAAAGTCTCCAACTTTCCCTAACTTGCAGCTTTTTCTCCTCAAGGAGCCCGGATGCTTTATGAATAATTTTTTTTTTTGTGGCTTTTTCATTTTTACAAGAATCTTAAATTTTCATGCGAAACGCCCTCACCGTTCCAATACATCTTATAGACGCTCTTGACTTGGGGGCGACTCTTTGCAGCAGGAAGTTTTACAGATACAGCGGCTCAAGATTATCCAAGAGAGCCGGTTTCATCCTGAGCACCATGGACCTCTGTGCCGTATCTCAATGATATTCGTAATTACAAATGCCCACCTCATGATGGTGCCACAGGAGAAGCCGCAGGCGCCTTTGTAATCATTTCGATTAAGATCCGTCCTCTTGGGCACACGGACGGCAGGAAAAAAATTACATGGCACTATATTGGTTTGGACCAATGCGGTGGATTGGATGACACACTGATTGACACCATGGGCCCCGGAGCTGAATCGCAAGCACTTCAAAGAATACTAATACTGTCGAGTGGTAAAGCTACACGCGCGGACATCTTTCAAACATTTTACCAAAGGAAAAAAAAAAAAACTTGAGCATGCGTCAAGAGTTTTTTCAGACATTAAGGCCGACTCAAAACACAACCCAACAAGTGGATAATCAGACTTTTAGGAGTCTAAGATGAAAAGAGATCAGAGAACATGACAGGGGAGAGTCAGAGATATGTTACATTGCAAAAGTAGTTCGAACATTTGACAAATTTTGCCTCGGACGATATCGTCATCAGCCAGATTTCGTTGAAATCGCCTGTGATGATTAGAAGTTGGTGCATTTGAAGTGAAGGGGAAAAATCTGCATGATTTTTTAAAAGCTGTTTTGTGACTTTAACACAAATAAAAATGTGAGGAATCCATCCTTACATTCGCATACAACCCTGTTGTGTGAATATATTGTAAAACCACTTTTCATGACATCTACCAGTCCCAAGGCTGTCTTTAACCAGCTCTGCACATGAAGTGACTTAAATCTTCGTCCGTTTTTCTTTTGCCAAATAGCACAAGCTCAGTCAGATTGCACAGAAAGCATCTGTAAATGTAGGTTTTCCAAGTCCTGCCAGTTTTTCGATTGAATTTACGTCTGAACTTTGACTTGGCCATTTCAGACACCATTACATCAAAGATCTGGCCCTTTATTACAGCCCCTGTACTGAAGTGATAATACTAAATAAATTTCTTATAATGATATGCACCGGCTAATTGGTCCCTTTTGCATTTTTTTTTCTTTTTACCTTATCAGTTTTATTTTAACAATGAATTGAAAATTAAATTGTTGCAATTTAATTTTCAATCATATTCAGCATCAATTCAATCAAATTGAGCTTCACCAACATGCGCTGTGGATCTCTGCAGCTCCTCCAGAGTTACCACGGGCCTCATAGCTGTTTCTCTGATTAATTCTCTTCTTCTACTTCTTTGTAAGTGCAGCTGGATGCTCACAGGTTAGCCGGTTTGCAGTCGTGACACGCTCTCTGTTTTCCAAGCTATTCAAACCTTTGGGATGTTGCTGTATAACCTGACGGTGCTGTAAACTTCTCCCCTGCGTTCCTCTGTATTCTTAAGTTTATGTCGTTTGTTATTGTTCTTTGACAAACCTCAGAGGCCCCTGCAGAGAACATACTGAAATTAAAGGCGGCAGGTAGCATTGCATTTCACTGAGGGGTATCAGCGTAAAGTGGGCTGAACGCAAATGAATCCCTGAGTGATGCTTTACAGATTTAGTTGCTTATTGTGTTGGTTCTCTTCTTTTTTTCTTTTTTTTTTTTTTTTTTTTGCCACATCGATTTTCATTATCCGAGTCCAGAATCGTCTCGCTCCGAAGAGCAACACGAAGAAGCTAATGGACTAAAATCTTAAAAGCTTCAGCGCAAATGCATTGTTGTTCCCAACGAGAGACAATGGGACACAGGAACGCACACCGTGTGGCATGTGACACACCGGTGGTTCGCAGGTACATGTCGTCTGCCGATATTAGAATAGATGGGACGGATGCTGCTCACGTATGATTATATGTGCGTCTGTCGTATTCCGACACGCTTGTGTTTGTGCAGCAAACGGCTTCATAAATGCCCCTTTTGAGAACATCTCGCCAAAAGGTTGAGCACCAGTGTTCTCCTAAAGAAGTGGAAGGTAAATGATGGCGTGGCTAAATGCTGCTGTTCAGAATGGAGACTTTGCACCTGAGGTGGTAATTTAAAGGGGGGGGGGTGACTCCCCTCTCAAGCTTTTTTCTCCCCCCACCCCTTGGTTGAATTAATCGTGTGAAGTGCCATGAATGCTTTAATGGGGAAATCTAAACAAGAAAAAAATTCTGGAGCATCAATTTAAGAAGCGGTCGTCCTTATCCTTCAGTCTGCCTGAAAGGCAGAGACCCTTTGGATCAAGAGGGGCTTTGTTCTCTCCCCGCTCCTCTGTCTAATTCTGGCGGATCATTTGTTTAGGCTCTCTCTTGACCTTCAGTAATGTATCCACGCTGTGTTTGAATAGCAGTTACAGTGGAGCTGAGCTATGACTCAAATCGAATTCTCAAGATGAATGTGTTCTTATTTTCAACAAGGATCTGGAGTGCAGGCGTAAGTGGCACTTATTAAATCATACTATTTCAATAATATACCTTTTTCTGAAAAAAAAAATGAATACAGCGACTGGCAAAGAAATTTACATCCATTCAAAAAAACATTTCACATCTAATCACGTCACGAGCTGTTTGAAATATTTTATCACGATTTAATGGATAAACATAAGTAAAAATACATATATTTAAAATACTTTGGTAACACTTTATTTGACGGGGTGTGAATAAGACCGACATGACACCGTCATAAACACGAATAAGTCTTCATGAATATTTATGACTGTTGTCATAAAGCGTCATTCGGTAAATTATGACACTTTTAATACAAAGTTGACATTATTCAAAATGTCTTTGTTATGACCAAGAAATCGTGATCTGACATAAATTTGTTATAAACGTATCACTGATTAAACTTTAGCTTTAGTAACATAAAGGTACATAATTATTAAAGTGTAATTAGTAATACTAATGTCAATATATGTCATGTTTATGATGGTGTCATGACAGTCTTATTCACACCCCGTCAAATATAGTGTTACTAATACTTATAATTCATTTTTTTGACAAGCACAAATATGAAAATTTGTACCTGGAGTGCGGAGGGGGAAGCTGAATACATTTTCATAGCACACACTTCAGATTTTTACTTATCCACCACGTTCCTACAACCAGTGGCGCAAAAAGTGGGTATGCAGCGCATGCAACGCATAGGGGCGCAGCACCAGAGGGGGCGCCAGAACCCCGTCTGGAGGGGGCCGATTTTGTTTTCCCATACACTTCAGCGCGCCTTACGCTCCTTCACCTAACGCACATAATGAGGTAAATCTAGCGCGAGTTTCACACTTAACGTATCCTCGCCTTGGGGGGGGGGGAGGGAGCGAGCGTATGTTTTCTACGCTGACGTTCCTCCCTTCGGGGGGGCGATTTATGTTTTCGCATCCACCTGAATAATGTGCAGTTGCGCCACTGCCTACAACCCAGTATTGTTAAAAACTCTGTTTGGGAGTTTCATACCAGCATTCATGAGCTTGACCAAAATGTCTCTTCCAGTACAGATTAAAACATGCAAATATAAGTTTTTAAGCTTTCCATTGGATAATATTATCATAGCTGTACTCGGGCTTTGAAAAACCGCGAGGTTATCCCCAAGAGATGGCCTCTGATTGCATGTACCAGGCGTTAGCTGCTCCTTTGCCAACTCGTCCGTCCACTGCTACAGTTCAGCATTGTTCTGCAGTTTTCTCTGTGCTTAACTTGCTGAGTTTTAACTATTTCTAATTAGCAATTTTCTGCTGCAGGTCGAGAATAAAAACAGGGATGGAAAGACAGGACAGATTCTTAAAACCTAAAATCATATTTTTATCTGCTCTCAGCAGCGGCACTAATAATTTCCAGAGGCCAACATGTTTCCTGTGGTTGTTTCTCCCATCCTAAACTCCCAATATGCGCTCAAGATTTTCCTCTGTGAGCTTTGACTTGACAAGGCGGAAAGAGCTGACAGGCAGAATTTTGAGCAAGTGCTTCAAATTTGATTGCCAAATTCCTATCACTGATTGACTCCACTAATCACAACAAAAATTCAGTTTCACTTGGTGTCCATGTTTAGCATTCATCAACTGAAGCCCCCAGTAAAGATTCATCTGATTAAAGCCAAACAAACTCAACGAGTCGCCATGTTTGGATGTACAAGAGCTTAATAGAGACATGCATGTCTGATTATTACAAATAAGAAAATTATACTTCACCACCGTGTTTTAGTCTGTCGCATCAAATCCCAATGAAACCCACGGCTAGAATGTAACGTTTGAAAAAGTTCGAGGGATGTGAATACTTTCGCAAGGCGGTAAGTATTCTCAGTTGTCAGAGCAACGTTTGGACTACAAAATGCTGGATCAAAGGATCGGAGAGGAGGCGGGCTCCTGGCACAGTTGCAGGTCAGATGGCGGGTCCTCTCCTCCGTCCGGCCACCGGGCTGCAGCGGGAGGGTCATTAGAGTCAAAAACATATGGCATTCTACATGCATGGTCTTGCTGTCCAATTAGCGGTCTGGAAGCAGCAGTCGAAAAGCTGAACAGGGAGCGTGGCAAAACGCGTGCAAACACGAGTTTCGGATTAATCTCGGACACATTGTGCACGTGCGTTTGTAGCATTTGCAATTCCGAGTTCCCCGGTTTTTGCATAATAGTTTGAGTGTAGTTTGTGGAAGGGAAAAAAAAAAGATGAGTATTTTCTCACCCTCTGCAGGAGTGTTCAGATGCAGGAACACAGCCACTCACTGTGGGTATCATAAATCTTTTAAACTCCTGTCAAGTTACACCAATATCCCCCCACATACAAAGGAAGTGTGTCGCCTCGCCGAGACACATAAAATCTTAGAAGAAAATATCTTTTCCAAGTTATTTATTTATCCCTTTCCCTCGCCCACACGTTTTCTGGCAGTTTTCATCTGCTTCGCCGGTACTGATATCCAAGATTCGAGGTTGTTTGACATTTTTTATTTGCTTTCAGAAGAAGCAGGCAAGGACGTAGCTTAGCGACTTCCACCGCCATACACAGCCAATTCTGCAGTTTGCTATACATCACAGACAAACAATTTTTGTGCACTACAGCAATGACAAATAAATAAGAATCCTGACCAATTGATGTTTCACCACTCTGTAACTGAAAGCAGGCTGAACAAGTGAGCAAAAGCTCTGCACGGTAAGCAAACAGAGTAAAAGACGGGTCTGCCTTCCGGAGCGCACAACGTTCAACATAATCTGCTTCCTCAAGGTCCTTCTGCTTTTCATTTCTGTAATACGTCAAATTCACGTTGCGTGTTTGTTTATGTTTACCCCGTCAAACGGCAGCTTGCTGGCACTTTTTGAATGTCTCAGAAAGCCTTCAACAGAACCATTCTGCAGCTCGTTGGACTTGCAGGTGTCACGGTGCGTCCAGGGAAAGTTTGAAGCCAGTTTTTTAAGAGTGCACCGTTTGAGCGAAACGTAATTCAGTCGTACATTCCTTGCTTAAAAACACCGGCATAGTCGGACAGTGCTGCAAAGGAGAAATTCCCGGCGTTGAAACACAAGACCCATTGGTAATCTTCTTGACGTTAATCTTTTAGGACGTATGTTTAATGCGTTCCCTTTAGGGAGAAAAGCCACATTTCACCAGGGTGACCTGTTGCATGTGCAGAAATTGCTTGTGGAGCAATGAGCCAGTTTTCGGTCTTGGTCTGGTCACTCTCTAAACTGTTTCAGGTTCTTGTCTCTTCAGTGGTCCCATGTCACTCTTCCTTCACGAACGTGTAATCGAAAGACGTTACACAAACTGTGTGCGCGTCAGATTAGAATATTTAAGAGACTGAATAATAGCGTCTCTCTTTCTTGTGTTTGCTCTGCGTGCCAAAACAAATCCTGTGGTATTGAGGTGTTGCTGAGCTTATCAATTATAGCAGCTTCGCATGTGGGTGAACATTTCCTTTTGTTAAAACTATAAGCCCATGTGCAACACAAGATATTCTTACACCCCATACTTATCTTTGTCAGAAGCTCCACCTCTGCAGCTTCCACTACAGTGCTCCCTAACTTTTTTTTTTTTTTTTCCCAGAAAGCAAAGCTGAAATAAAAACAGCATGAAGCAAGAAAAAAATAAATAAAAGAAAATACATGCTCTGTCTGGGGGCAATTCGGTTCAGTTTGGGCACTGATGACCTCAGCAAAGCCAAGGACTAGTGGGGTCCAACACCTCAACAAAGATGGATTTTGTTGCCCCTGAATGGGCCGGGATTATCTCTACTGCACAGGAGTCGGAAGAAAGGGTGCTTCTGAACATCTCTGCGTGGTGAAAAATGAGGGACCGAGATCCGATTTCTTCTTTAATTCACAAGGGGTAGTAGCTTGGCTCTGATAAGACACAAGTGATCAACTTCCTTTGATTTGGTGGGTCCCCTCTCTTCTGCTCCGCTGATATGCTGGATGTACTTTTCCTCAACAGGTTACCGTGTCGCTACAAAAGGGAAGAGGAAAAGGAAAGTGAAGGAAGATGGAGAAGCGGGTTGAAGAGACGCCATGTGAGAGCAGAGCAGAGATCTGAATTTACGATACGAGTAATGCTGTGAGCGCCGTCAGACTGTGAGCCTGGTTTTCTAAAGGTTTTGCGTGTACAAACATAGATGCAAACCCGATAGGATGTGCAAATGGTAATCTACGAATAACACCCAAACAGGATCGAATCGGCAATACGAGGACTTAACTCTGGTGTTTATTTTTGTCTTGATGGAGTTCATCTATACAGCCCAGAAAAGGATTGTTTTTATTCCACAAATTGTGTAGGAAAGAGATGTTTGTGTGGATTCTTCTGACAATAAATACGCAATTAAATCAAAAATTGTGCCACATTACTCGACAAATCGAACATTAACAGCCACCAGAGACCAGAAAACCAGCATAGAGCCAAAATGGTGGTGCAGGTGTATCAGATTGAAATAAACTTAATAAGCAACTTTTTCTTTGCTCAAGCAATTTGGCACTCCTTATTTGGAATCTTTGTCGATCAGGTTCGCAGTTTATAGCGATCTCATTTTTATTGTTGTTCACATGTAAATAAATAACCGCACGAACTTCGTCAAATGTGTTGAATCCTTAACATCCTGAGGAAAATGTAGAGCTAGCTTATTCATTCTGATGGCCACTACGGCTCAGACGCTCGTTTTGCTTCAGAAACTGTAAGAAAACAGAGGCAATCAACATTGCTAAATGAAACGTGCCTGTTAAATTTACCATTTTGCAGCAGCAAAGAACACACGATGGGTAAGTAACATCTTCAGTCTTTTGAACCACAAGTCCTCCCTTAATTTCATCCTATAAGCTTTGATCAAATGAACCATCAGCAGCTGGCTTTAGGAAACAAGTACAGGCCTGGATTCACATCAGAGAAAGCGGCAGTCCGAAAATCAAGCATAATGTTTTAATCAAAGACGATCATTTGACTTAAATGTATCCGGGTGGTTTTACGTGGAAAACATAGTTTACATAAAGTTGCTATAAATTCCCACCCGTTTTAGGGCCCTTGAATACATCCAGGCCCCGTTTCCCCAACTTCACTTCCGTTTCACTAAGGCACCAGGTGTGCCTTAGTGAAAACTAAGAGTGCCTGTTGTTTGCAGTTGGATCTTGGACTGATGAGCGCCGGTGCCGTGCTCATCAGGTTGCTGGAAGAAGATCTGGATCGTGGCTATTTGTGCTGCTGGTAGGATTAATGGACTTTTGATGTCACTAGTTCTGTGTAACGTCAGGTCGCTTTTTATAGTGTTGCTACTAGTTTGACGTGATTTGTCATTGCTTCTTAAGATGCATTTCATTGGCTTCTCACTGCAGCGTCTGAATGTGTGGCTGATTAAGGTATCTTTTTATTTTTACCTTACATGGTTTTATTATTGTCGGCAGACAATTTATTGTCATCTTTTGCTGCTGTTGTGGTGTTATCCTCTCACCAAAGTGCATTTGTTTAGTAGTTTAGATGCTCTCAGCCAATCATTTAATAGGTCGTCTTCTAGAGCTGGAGTTGTAGCACAAGCAGTGCAGAACCAGAACAACAGTTTATATCTCCTTATTTTTATGAATTGGTTTAAGGGGCACAGCCTTCTAGGACTGGGTTGAGGCAATGTGGGATTTGTTTTGTTTTGTTTAACATTATTTTGTGTTATTAATTTGTGTTTCTACTAATTTGGTTTGCAGTTGTTTTTGGTTAAGTTTCAGATTGCTTCTAGTCTTGTCCTGGGTTCCTGTTCTTTATTGGGTTTTGAATTAGAATAATAAAGTCAATTTTTAATAATGTAAAAGAGTGTATAAATAAAATATATTTTGTATACTATTTCTGTTTCATCATTCTAAGCCAGACCTACCTGGGTATTGTTAATTGGGAGACCCTGGGCCACTTGATATTTCAGTGGTCTACCAGTTGGTTTTAGGGCCACATCCTCAGTTCTTTCCCCCGTGTTACATAAAGAAACATTAGCTTAGACGAGGTGGCAGCGTTTACATCGTCTCGGTTGGGATAAAATGCACAGCAGGCACATGAAGTTGTTTTTGCTACTTGAATGTCAACTGACTGTGTGAGAAAACCCCACAATTACCAAAACCGTAAAGGTTTTAAGAAAGCTTCCAACATGTCATTCTTTTGACTATTGCAGTCAATGTTTAGAGTTATGACTGATCATGTATTATATCGAAAGGGCTTCTCTAAATTTCAAACTTTGAAAATGACTCACGAGACATTCTGCTTGAAATATTCAAAACAAGACTGATTTACACTTCGGGATTAGGAAGAAAAAGTAAAAAAAAAAAAATAAAAAAAATAAGATTTGGTATTATCTGATATGCCCAACCTAAGAGGTTTTCATAATTCATGGAACCGTCTGTGAATTTTTCACAGGCCATATTTAAATCCAGTCTACAGCAGAAATGCATGTAAACAACTTAAAATGAACAAATAAGGACCGAGAACTCTAGAAATTGGAATCTGTAAAAAAAAATAAAAAAAACGAGACGTTGTCATGTAAAATGTACAGGCACTCTGACACCGAACTGCAACTCCACATCTCCTGTTGTTCCTCCGGTCCCTCCTTGGCCCCTCTCCCCTCCCAACAGGCCCCCAGTTGTCACAAACAGTGTCAGCAATGGTCCCTCAAACCACCCGAGCCATAATTAAATCTCTAGATCTGAAATGCCAGCGTTTCTGCTGACATCTAGTCAATATAGGCTGGTAATTACGTTCTTCTAATTTATTCATCTCAAAATGATAATTGTTCACCTTGACATAATTCGACTATGTCTGATCCATTGCTGCTGAGTGTTCTAATTGCATTTACCAAGCGGGATGCGGGGGACAAAAATAATAAAAAAAAAAGCTCATTTCCAAACAAATAGAAAACCGAAAACAAGACTAAGTTGGAAACGGCTTCTTGACGACTTCTGGTAATGGGATATTTATACCTTATTGTCTGTTTCCAAGGTTTCACATATATTATCATCATGTGGCACAATGATTTACTGCCAGCGCAGAAAGTTCTTACTGACGTCAAATTGCTGACTTGGTCGTAATACACTTCTGAAAAGGTCACTTGTGTCTGGGCTATCAGTGTTTGGATGATTTTGTCACAGCTCGGGATCCCAGTGAAACCCAACGGCTTGAGGAAAATCCACCAGGTCTGTTGGTAGCAGCGAGTGTTGATTTTCGACTGAGCCCTTTCTTCAACAAGACGGACGACAGCAACCCCTTAGAAATCCTGCCGCTTGTGATCCTTTGTGCCGAGGATGCAAATAAAAGGTCGTCGCTTACAGAGGCTGGAGAGAAACGTACACATATAATGTCGTGTCACGGGGTTGCTAAGAAATGGCACATAGCAAACTTTAGACAAAAGAATATTTCAGAATATGCTTGAATTAGTTTGTGCAGTTTCAACGTGTCATTTATCTTTCAGTTAGGCAGTTGATGATGTACTAAAGGATGTTATTGAGAAGGACTGAATGAAGTTGTGTCTCATCAACTGTCTTGATGTCATACAACTTGTACATCTGACTTCTTAAGGCTTGCATTAGGTTTTCCTCGGTTCTGCAGCCAGTAGCGACTGAAAGCTAAAGAATGCGTCATTTCCCCATTTTTGTAAGGACAGAATCTCTTTGAAGCAGCTTTTCGTCACACAGATACTCGACGGTCGAAACATCTGAGGTTTACTTTCACTGCGTACTCCTGGCATCTGAAGCGATGCGGCAGAAAACATCAGTTTTTAATCGGTTTTCGTAGCTAAATATAATTTTCATTTGAATTTAATTTCAAAACGGGGACGTAACATTTTTACCATTGTCCACTTTGAAGAATGGAAACGGTTTTATCCCTGCTACATGGGAACGTAATCATGAAACACAAGCAAGTGGAGGAAAACTAAATCGCGTGCCTGAGCAAAAGCATGAAATACCTTCTAATCCTTCATCATCTAACGTAGTTATGTTACCGCCTCACCGTATAAGCTAGCAATTTTTGTAAAAAATGTGTATACGCAAGCTAATTGCACATTACATGGTATGAAAGCTTGTTTTGATCCAGCTTTCTCTCAAGCCTACCTAAATATTTTTGCATGTCTGCATGCAAAAATTCTTGCAGCAACAGGGATAAGAATACAAATATAGAAAAAAAATACTAAAACTGCAATAAGCAAAAAACACATCGCGCCATAGATCATGACCCACTACACACTCATGGTGAATTTGTTTTCGGCTTGTTACAGCCCGGTTCCCTAGCTGCTGCTTTCCTTTGCCTGCTGAGTTATAATCCAAAGCAGACTGACTACATAAGCTTACTGGAATGTGCAATGAATAATTCAATGTTTGCTCTGTTGTCAACTAAGTAGCAAACACGTTTTCGCTGCTTCCTCCAAAGCATGTGAAATTATGAAAGATTTAGGGCGAAGAGCCCAAAATGTCAATTGACGTACAATTATTAGAAGCGTAAAAGGCTGGAGATGCTGTGGCTTAGAGGTAAACAGGACTTCTTCTTTATAGATAATTTGAAAGTTCTGAAGGAAGAAAATGTGACCAGGGTTGAGGAAAGGAGCAGCTCACGACCAGCTATCCAACTTCCAGAAATAACGTATAGCCTAAAGAATAATTATGTAATGACATTTAAAAAACAAAAAAAATCATCACAGTATGTCTTCATGCTATTTCAGAAGTGTTTCTGCATCTCATCCCATCGCTTTGCAATAAAAGCTCGCTGTTCATTTGACGGATTCCCAGTCTTGGGAATTAAAGTGGATCTGCGATGGTGCATCTCCTAATGACATCCTATTTCCCACAACAGTCCTGACATTTTGGCTGCCTTATTTGTTTTGCGCTCTTTGCCTTCTCTTTGAAGGTCACTCCCAAATTACTTTAAGGCATGCAAATCACTATGTCCACAATCCACCTTTAGTACTCAATGAGCTGAAGCAAACGGAGGAGACAGCCAAACGGCGCAAGTGGTGAAAATATGGATAATCTTTTAATATAGTTCTGTTTTCAGCAAGTTTGCTGCACGTAGAGTGATATAATTCATAGTTTCGGGTTGTGGCACTGACATCACGAACAAGGATGCTGAACAGTTTCATGATACTATTGTGTGGACAAAAAAAGACATCATATTGTGCTATGTTTTTTTTTTTTTTTTTTTTCATTTTTGGAAAATGCAATCATGCAAACTAAAACTGCCACTTTAAGGCCGTGCCGCATGTAACATGTACATAGATTTGTTAGTGCATACTAACCTCGTGGACGGCTTTCGAATGTGCGACAGATTAAGTGAGTTTCCTTTTCATTTTGAATATGAACAAAAGGTCAGTTTCGATGTTGTAGTGGTCTGCTGTATAACACTCAAATATCATATTTGTGGGGCAACTCCTACGACCAGTTCGCTCTCTGGATACCGGTAAAGTCAACGCCACTCGCACATAGAAACCTGCAGGCTCTGCACTCACTTCAGAAACTGCACTCCTGTTTGCTAAAACGGGGACACAAAGGCATTTTATCTACCAATGAAGAGAAGGAGAGAGTGTGAGAAGAGGGCCATAAAAGTTAATCAACGCAGCCTAACAGGCACTGCGCCCGGGTTCAAATGATTTTACCTGGAGCACAGTGGGCAGGACATCTTGCTAAACCGTTAGCGTCCCTTTTCGTAGACAGCTGCTTTAATGGCATCCTCTCAAATCAATAAACCTGCTAGTGGTATTTGTTGCCCCACATCGAAGATGCGGCTAACGGTGAAGCTGCAGAAAGTTTGTGGACACAGAGGGAATTTTCAGAGATTGTTGCTGGCTCACAGAAGCAGCATAATTATTGCATCGCTATTGTCGGACGGCAATAACTGTCTAGGTTGTAGCTGCGTCTGAACACGGTCTGAGAGAGCCATGCAGAGGGCATGACTCTTTCATGCCCTTTTGCAACTGACTTCCTGCAGAATCACAGGACCAAGAGGAAGCCTTGAAGTTGTTTCTGTTCTTGCTATGTGTCTAGAAAACAACATTTCATGGATATAAATGTGTGGGGAATTAAATGTACGTGGCGGAGCATCGGGTTCTGGAGTGTCTTTTGACGAGTGTCTTGGAGGTGAAGAAAGTGAAATATATATTTTTACTACACTGGGACATGCAGAGTTTATTTTGCTGCTGCATTAGCATCTCAAGATACTCTTTGGTACTTACTGACCGCCTAAAGTCTGGTGCTGAAAATGAAAAGCTCTGCATGTGGCCTCGAGTGTTCAGAAGTCGGGTTTTATTCCAGGAGTCAGGTTGTCAGTTGGAACCACTTGAAGTGTTGGGTAATGGGAAGTAAATCTTTATCGGCTCAAACGGAGCGTCTCCATCAGAGAGGCTTGGTGTTGCGTCAGAGTTTTTGACAAGTCCAAGAATCTTGTCGTTCGTTCCGAGGTTTTCATTACGTGAACTACTTTTTTTTTTTTTTCTGGTGGAAAAGGAAGTTGATTCTGAAATGTCTGTGTGTGTCATCGCATGTTTCTCACTGTCTGTCAAAGCAGACAGCAAATAGTGTGACAGATGTTTGACCAGTGTTCTCAATACATTATTTCCTCTGGTTGATTGAAGTTAATGCAAGTTGAACTCTTAGGCACCTGTTACATTTTTGCAAATTTAACAATATGTGCTCATGTTTAAGAAAATATTAACCTAAATATATATATTTAGGCTGCGAAACAGCTCTTCGTGTTTCAGTTCATTAGATATGCATCTGACTATGCATGCTGTACCTGGAGTCCATGAATATAAAATGATGTGAGAAGCTTGCCACAAAGCAGAGATTTTGCTTATTACTAATTATTCAACACCGTGCTTAAGCAACCTTTAGTTTCGCAAGAATATGTAACATAAATAAAAAAAACACATCAACTCGCCTCCAAACTTCTTCTGTGAATCAGAATTCCACCCGTTTTTGTGTCTGTGTGAGACCCTGCCGGGTCTGTCTCATCACATTTTCCCCCACCAGCTCCGTGTCAAGATACGAGATCTGCAGTGGAGATTATTAGCAAGAGCTTTCAGCAGTTTTTTTTTTTTTTTTTGCCCCGAGTCTCCAGAGACTTATCTACAGTAGCAACTCAGCATTTGGGGGAGAGCTTAAATTAGACAGTCGTCGAATTTGGGTGAAATACAGAGAACATTCGTGCCGTGTGTGGATGTTGCTGCGGGAACCAAGACAACAGGCCAGATTAATGATGTTGCCCAGAAGTCAAAAAAAAAAAAAAAACCTGAGAAGAATCTCTGCAATCTGGCACATGGCTGTGTTCGAAGAGCCGAAGAATGTCCTAAGAACTGTTTCTATCTTGGACAACTCTGCACCTCATTATGTGGTTCCAAACTGTAACATTTGTGCCAAAAAAGAAGAAGTGTGGCATTTACGTAGTCAGCGAAGGGAGAGGAGAAATAAAATGCTGCCCAAAAACTACCATCTTGTGAGTCTGACTTTTTTTTTTTTTTTTTTTTTTTTTTTTTTTTTTTACCCCCGGGGAAAGAAACA
>NW_015113162.1:357599-369815 GCF_001443285.1 Poecilia latipinna | reverse complement strand
GAGGGGAAAAAAAAAACTCCCCCAAAAACCCCCTATTTTTTGGTTTTTTTTTTTTTTTTTTTTTTTTTTTTTTTTTTGGTTTGTTTAGACCCGAGGATAAGGAACAGGAATAAGGAATCTGATCGTCTTGAAGAGTGAATGAGGAGACTGCTGTGGTCATAATGGTTGGAAATGTTGCCGCAAAAAGAGAAATCAACATAAAGACGAGGGTTTCAGCATTTTTCATGTTTTCTTTTACTACCTTTACCACGTTGTATTGCATTGAAGGTAGCAATAAACCTTTTTGGTAGTTACAACCACAGTCGTCATGCATTTTATTAGGATTTCAAATGATAGACCAACCCTAACACGGTACTGAGAAAGAAAGAAGACATAGTTTTCATTTTGACATATAAAAATGGAACTGAAGGGAGTACATTATTTCTAACAGTTCTTCTATATCAGGGGTCCCCAAACTTTTTCCTGCGAGGGCCACATAGCTGTTCCTTTCTGTGGTCGGGGGCCGGTCTTAGTTTTTGCAGTAAAAAAAAACACAGAAATTCTTGTCGACGGGGGGGGGACGACACTTTTGGATAGATTTTTACCCAGAATGCAAATGGAAAAAACCGTGAGTGAAACGGTGACTGACGAGTATATATTCCATTGAGGGAAAGTAAGTTTCACATTTGCTCAAAAGCCCCCTGGTGGTTGAAGAAAAATCCACATATAAACCGGAAAATACAATATATGAAAAAAAACACTGAATGCTCTCTGGTATGAGCAGGCGGGCCGGATCCGGCATTGTTCAGGGGGCCGGACCAAATGACGTGGCGGGCCGGATCCGGCCCGCGGGCCGTAGTTTGGGGACCCCTGTTCTATATTATCATTTTAAGAGATCCCTGCACATTTTTGATAAAAAAAAAAAATGCTTCTTGGCTGAATTTAAATAGTTGCAAATCTAAAACTGCTGTGGGCCTGAATAACTTTGGGTTTAACTTTACATGTTCTGGCTCATAAAATAAAATAGAATAAATTCCAGGTACACAGTCAGAGAATCATGTTTTCCTTTATTTCTTATCCACTCCAGACACCTTCTGCAGCGTGCTCTCGTGCTCTCAAGTTTGCGCTCCGTCCTTGCAAATTAAACAGCACATGTGTCTCGGGAGCACATGAGCTCTTTCTTTACAAGCCAAATAACAGCCTGGGTGAGCGCTGACCCTTCTGGATGTAAAGAGCCTGTCATTGTTTCACACATTCTCCACATCCATCCTTTTAGTAATATGCCTCCTCCTGCCAGCGTGTATTTGAATATTTCATTCAAGACAGATGGAATCCTAATCTTAGCTCCAAGCTGTGGCATTTTGTCACAGATCCATTTTCCAATCAAGCCGTCTACATCTCCTCCGCCATTTTTCCTCGCCCGCTGCTGTGTTTTGTCCTCCCTCTGGCTTTGCCAGCCATCACTCACCGAGCAGACTTTCTTCTCCTCAGCCTCTCTCCTTCCTGCCGACTTTCTTTACTGAGGTGCTTCAGATTGAAATGCCTGAATATTTAATATATTTAATTTTCACCGTCATACATTATGTTCGGTCTAATACGCACTGGACTAATTTGATGTCTTGACGTTAAGATTAACATAATGGAGTGCGTGGAGAAGGTCTAGTGGTGACCGATGTTGAAAGGGTAACGCTTTGTTGTCGAAAACAGACTTTTATTCTTCATTAACAAAAAAAAAAAAGAAAAGCCTATGCTTTACTTTGTCCCTTTGTTTTTCGTCAAACAAGAAAAAAAGAGGAAAACGGTCGGAAATACCACAGAAAGCGATATTGGCTCATCACGATGAGGCCGCAGACCAGAAAATTTGTTTCTTTATTGCAGCGGCTTCACATTTGATAAGTAGCGGTCCAGATTCCTTTAATTACTATTAAATCCATATTAAATAATGCATGTCTTAGATAAATGCAACCTTAGACACAGCGAGTGGCATCAAAGAATAAAATTACGCGAGAGATTAAATAGACTGAGGTTAAAAACACATTTTTAAATTAAAACATTATCAGGTCTAAATGTAGAGAATGTCGGATCTCCAATCATCATGTAGCTTTTTTTTTTTATTTTTTTTATTAGATTATTGCTTGAGATTTCCAGAATAAATATGGAGGCTCCAAACCTCAGTGGTATGATGAATCCTCGTCTATCTTATTCTTTCTCCTCCTCAACATCATCTGTGAATTTAATGTTTGTTCTTTGACAATCTGACAGATTCACACTGAGTTCTGATTGCAGACGGAAGCCGTGACTCTTCCTTTGGACTCCAGCACAACAGTTCCCGGATGCAGCTTCGTGACATGAACCCTTCTCCTTGGCTCAAAGCTGCACTCGACCAGCAATAGAAATAGTTTAGGTTTGCTTTTTAAAGTAGTGCCAGAGTGCTTACTCGGCACCTTGCTTGCATACAGGATCACAGTCTGGGAAAAATCCGCCCAGCTGCAAGATAACATTGGTTTTTCATGAGATGTGTGAGGGACCAAACTCAAACGAGGACAAAAATGTTCAAAGTAGAAAAAGGTTTCAATTTAATTCTTCAAAAAATCATCAACAAAGCATAAAAATTTAAAGCAAGAATAAATCAAAAGATAAGTAACAAATTTGGATCCAAATTTACTGAGGTCAACTGAACTCTAACTAAACACAAACAAACTGACTTAACAAACAAAGAACAAAGGCTGCTTAAATAGGGGTGGAGTAACCCAAATCTACCACACGAGGGAGGTCTGATCTAACAAAAGAACAAATAAATACAAAATTAACTGCAGCATTCTATAAACAAATAAAACAAATCTAACTTTAACTCAATAAGTGAATATTTAAGTGACAAAATTAAATAAAAACAACTTGAAGTCTCCCCCTTCAGTCTTTCAGAAATGTGTAGATGGTTTGCCCCAGGTTCCTCCACCAGCTGGTTCCTATAAGTGGCACCTCAAACAAAAACAAGTATAAATTAACCATTCAGACAGACATTAACTAAAGTGTGCACCCATTAGAAAATATATGTCTAAATGAAATAACACAAACTATACTAATAAAGAAATAAATACTAACACTATGTGGTGGTGGTAGGAGCTTCCACCACAAGATGGTTGACTACAATAGCAGTGTGTTCACAGCTAAACAATATACTTGTTGCTAAGTTAAGTATGGCAGCTGCTGAATATGTTGTGTAATTTTGAATGGATCATTTCTAGATGGTGTGGATGCCAGCACATGTCAAAAACTTGAATATTGTGCAAAGGTGTAACAATGAATTGGCATTTATAAAGAGATTCATTACATATAGAGTGAAATATTTCAACCTTATATTGTTTTAATATAGGTATTTATTTTTTCATCAACTAGATGGTGTCTTGGAAAATTTAAATATCAGCACAAATGTCAACTTACTGAAGGAAAAACGTTTGAGCTATAGTTATTTTGGATTCCACTTTAGAACCTGTACCTCATTCCCAACCCAAAGAAAAATCAACATCACCTTACTGTGAAGGTAAAATAGTGACGACTGGTAAATACTCCTGACGTCCCCACAATGAAAAAAACAAACAAACCTAACTATACAAAATAGATCCCTTTCATATTATCGTTAGAGGACAAGCATGCTCAACAGCAGAAGACCTTAACATGAGAAAAGTCAATACAAGTAAAAATCTATAGCTTCTTCGTGGACAGAAAAAAAAAAACCCTAATGTGACA
This sequence comes from Poecilia latipinna, assembly GCF_001443285.1. Classification (NCBI taxonomy): domain Eukaryota; kingdom Metazoa; phylum Chordata; class Actinopteri; order Cyprinodontiformes; family Poeciliidae; genus Poecilia; species Poecilia latipinna. The sequence goes on along the minus strand of NW_015113162.1, from coordinate 366,089 downwards.
GCATTATCTAGATTAAATTTGAGTTATAAAGCACAGTTTAACATTGTGGCAGAAACTCCTCATCTGAACAGGGTATTAAAAAAAAAAAGTTCTTGTTTGAAAAATCAAACTTTTCTCATCAATCCTCATCAGCTGCTCACCCATAAAAGATAAAGGTTTGTTTACCTAACTTTGATGGTTCATCTCCCTGATGAGAGTTTCTGCTTCGCCACAATTAATGATCACTGCGAAATTTTCTGAGCAGAACAGCGACTCAACAATAATAGGTTTCATTTGTTGATACAGCCATGCATCATTCTGATGGAGGAGATGTTCTGGTGGGAGGTTTCTCACCTTTTTGTATTAACGACATTTTAAACATCATCAGAACGAGATCTGACCATTTTTTCTTTCTTTTTTTTTTTTTTTTTTTTTCGCTGGAAATCATTTTGTTAATTTCATCACACTCCATGCAGATAATCTCTAATTAATTTGCGGGTCCAAAGTTTGTTCGTATGGAATAAATCTGAGTCCGCGTTGAGCATCTGAGAGCGCTTTTATGTCCCTCCGGATTGTCAGTTTCCATTAATTGCTGCCTCCCTGGTGCTTTAAGAAGTTGTGACTAGCCCACCACCCGACTGTCACTCCTCTTTCATTATTTACTCGGTCAAATGAGAGAAAAATGTTCATGTCGACATTAATGACTCCACGAGAGAGGTGGGAAAAGGACTAAACTAATTAAGGGGACTGACTCACCTCACCATTAGAGGGAATTCAGTGCGGATATTGCAGTGTACTATTCCCCCCCCCCTCACCACCACTACCACCACATTGAAACCGTCTCCATTTTTAATTGGCACTAACTCAAAAAAAGTTTGGCGCCGAGAGTATGTTCACCGCAGCGGCGAAACAAAATGGGACTTTGATTTTAATTCAAAAGATTTAGGCTACCGATAACATCTACTGTGAAATTTTTCTTCTAAGTCAAGAACAATTCTGGTTTGTACTCGAGATCACATGGAGTTTCAAAGTAACAGAGATGTTCGTGTCGGACCAGTAAGTGGTAAAAGCGTCCAAGAAAACAAAAAGAAACCAGTTTGAAATCCACCATACCTATTGTTTTGAAAGAAAAAAATGAAACAAAAGAAAAACAACTGTTCTTCGATTTTGAGACATTTCATCATCACACCGTTGGAGTAATGCGAGGATCAGGAAATTCTTCCCTCGCATAGAAACAATATTACATGCAACAAGCTTGAGGTGTTCGTCATTGTGTTTAGCGCACAAAGCTACAAAATGAGGTTGTGACATCATCGTTTTACCCAAATCTACACTTGTGAAATACTAATACAACGTGGCGCAGTGTTAAACCCAGATGTATTCATAAACCCTGGCAGGTTTAAGATTTAAAATTATATTTATTGAAAATGTTGATGATTTATCCTCTGTAATGATCCACAAGTCTTTGTGTTCGAAAGGCCTCCTTCTCATCAGCCTAATCTTTCGCTCAGGACTCATGCTGGGTCACTTTAAAATGTTAATACGACAGTCAGAAGAAACATGTTGGTAAATTAAAAGACCCACATAGTCATTAGTTATTACATCTTTCCCACGTTTGGTGGTTTTTCAATGCATTACACTCAGCGTCACGGTCAAACTCAAGACATAATTTAGCTTTGTGTGGATGGGCGAGGTTTCTCACAAAGCGCCACTGAACCTTAGATGTATTCGTGTTACAGGGACGTAATAACGGAAAACAGCTCTGAAAACATTTTAACGCCCATCGCTGGGAGACGATCAGGTTCACGAAATAAAATCTGTATGGCGAGAGATATTTGAAGGCGCTGCAGTTTTAAGCTGGCTGGCTGCTTAAAACGTCTGCATCTCCCTGAATCGTGGTAACGTGGAAAGGCTCTCAAGAAACAGGAGACGGTGGCCGTTTCCTCCGTCTCAAACCCTTCCCACCTTTAAACAACATCCTTCTGTTTTTGCGAGCCCCTACACTTTTCGTCAAAGGCAGGCTTTTCAGAAATTAACCTGGATATCGAGAAACGCTGCTGCAAATGCCGGCGCACACACCAAGAAAGCGAGCACGGCTATTGAGTGGGTGGTAAATTGCCAATTAGGGGATGGCATTGTACTGCAAGACCTATACACATTTAAGGATTTGGGTGGAGGTGGCGGCGGAGTGGAAGCACTAGCTGTCAGTCAAAACCCACCTAGGGAGATGTTGTGTTTGCATTAAGCTCCAATTAATAATGGTTTTAATAATAAAACTTCCTCCCCCGGGGGATAAAAAGATGCCAGGTTTCAGTTGTAACACCTCACTCATTATGGAGCCGTTATTGTAAAAGGAAATGTTGCCTTTCTGTGCATGCTACACTGGTTTGGTCATGTGGTTAAAATGTAGAGTGTGATGCAGTAGATGCAGCTGTGTGTTAGTTTGCAGTGGGTGCAAAGTCCAAAAGGTTACACACACACACACACACACACACAGGTGAGAGGAAAATACCAGTAGGTAAGACTCTGGAATGACCTGCTTTGCGTTCTGCATTGTTTTTAATTCACTCTCATTTACTCACACACTTAGTTAATAAATAAATAAATAAATAAAAAAACTTCCCAAACAATAGACATAATCTGTGAACTGTTTCTGGCTCTAAAATATACTTTATTGGAAAGTTTGACTCTACACCTTCTCCGTTGGTGCAAGATTAGGATCATATTCACTCGTGCATTTTGAAAATCCCTTGTCTGTTGCTGTACATTATGAACATACGTATGTCTGTTAATGGTTACCACAACCACAGAAGCTGATATTTACAGTACAACTTATTTCCATCCTGGGAAGTGGAGCTATTTAACACAGAGGAAAGTGAATGGCACTTCTGGATTGGCTGCTTCGCTAATGCTAGCCAGTAGCATGTGATGTAGTGACCACCTTCAGACTCAGTGTTTGAACAGAAACGCTCTTAGCATCAGCATCATCATGTCCACTTCCACTGTTGCAGAGCACCAAGAATAGAAAATTGATTCATCTGTTCAGGACATCAAAATGGTCACTTCAATTTGAGTTAAACTGGGACAAACATTTAGATGATTGGTGACAGAAGTCTTGAACTTTATTAACTTTTCCAGCCTGATCAACCCGAACTACAGAGTCACTTGATCTCGTAAGAAACCTCGTCAGAAATACTGAAATGACAGGAACAGACTTAATGTTGGTGAATGTTTCTTATTAAAGCCCCAATCTCACATCAGCTAGTCACAAAATGTCATGGAAACTAACTAACTTATTTATTACTTTCATTTGGATTTTCTTTTTCTTTTTTTCTTTCCTATCACTCTGTGTGACAATGAGGTTGGTGAACGGTTGTTTCTGATAAAAGAAAAAAAATAAATTAAAGTTCCTCAAGAACTTTTTCTGTACAAAACTGAAAAAATACCATGTCTTCCCATGTCAAAAAAGCTTACACTGCACAGCCTGCTCATAATGACTCACTCTTTTTAGCAAGCAATGTATGAGGAGAGCTTAAAATATCAATATTTACCCAGTAAAATGTGCCCATTATGTAGGGTGACAGCCCAAGGTAAACAGAATTCAGTTGTTTATGCTTTTGGGCCGATTGTCTGAGACCTGAACCGAAGCTGACACCATGATGTTGCGTCATTAATGGTAATCGATGCTCCCACAATGAAGACAGAGCTGGGAATAATGTTAAAAGAAACTTTAAGAATAAATGTAAACAAAAACAACATGCGGTAACACTTTATTTGACGGGGTGTGCATAAGACTGACATGACACTGTCATAAACATGACATAGCATCTGTCATGAACATAAAGAAGTCTTTATGAATGTTGTCATGAAGTGTCATTCGGTAAATAATGTCACTTTGAATGCAAAGTTGCTCTAAAAGTTGCATTGAAAGTCCATAATTTACAAAATCATGCAAAGTTGGCACTTTTAATGCAACTTTTAGAGCAACTTTGCATTCAAAATGTCATTATTTACCGAATGACACTTCATGACAACTGTCATAAGCATTCATAAAGACTTCTTTATGTTCATGACAGATGTTATATCATGTTTATGACAGTGTCATGTCAGTCTTATGCACACCCCTTCAAATAAAGTGCTACCAAATGAAGCATAAAACAGATATATATTGCATAGTGTCAACAACACACATAGGGCTAAATCTGTATTCCAACAGAATAAAAGAGAATAAATAAGTACAATAAGCACGATCAAAACACTATAGACTGAATGGGCTACAAACACACACACACACACACAAACACCCAATGCCTTACTGCGTGGACAGCTTAACAGCTTCATGGACTCTGCCTTCACTCTTCAGCGATTAAAGATTTATTTTACGCTTTCTGCTACCCGACTCAAGATATTGGATACAGTGTTTTTCCCACCAATCGCATTCATAACTTCCCATCACAGCGACCGTGAATGACACTTGCATGCATGTGAAACCCTTTCAGATCATCTTTTCTTATATAACAGTATATTAAAATACAGTAAACCTGCTTCCTGGCAGAGGGCCAGACAAGATTTCAGTCATCGGAGCTCTAAGTGGTACTGACATACTCAGCCTCACCTGTCAGGCGTTTCTCTTTGCTATCGCCTTCCAGAATTTTCCTCCGAATGAAACTATAATATAGCACAGACACGCAAGGTAAAATGCACAGGAAGCTTCTGCAGGGTGAGACGCATCACTGTGGGAGGAAAAAAATAAATAAAAATAGAGATGCTACACAAGTTAATCAAGGTTTCCTTGTTTGCCCTCCAGCTCCGTCACGGCTGCCTCCAAGATTTAAATATAACACAAAGCCCAATATTAACGGGGGGGGGCAAAGATGTTTAGAGGTTCTGTCAAAGGGGAGTGCGTTTTCTCAACATTTTGAAAGGAGAGACCCGAGGTGCAAAGATTTTACAAGACGGAGAAAAACAACCACTGAGCTGCTAGTGAGTGGGAGAAATTGAGACGAAAAGCTCAAGTCATGCAGGCGCTGTCACTTGTCAGCAAAAAAAAAAAGTAATAACGATAAATGTCTGCTGCAGCATAATTTGGTCAGATGCAAACAAATGCATCTCATATGCAATGTATTCAAAGCATAAGCAGTTTCGATTTGTTTTTGAGGCACAGTGACGTCGTTTTTGGAGGGAAAATTGAAAGGAACTAAGTCGGGCTCCATCTCTGTCTGACCATCCATTCGTCTGTTCGTGGAAAACTGAAAACCTGCTAATTTGTAGATGTTTTCATAGAGCATGTCTAAAATCATTCTAAAGAAAGGATAGCTTGGAAATCCATAACGCCAAGATGCAATACTACACGAAACGCCGTTGGCTGGTATTTTCAAACTGGCCAATCCAAGAGCAATATTTTCCATAGCGCTGATTGGCTGTTCCCCAAAGACTATATGTTTGGAGTCTGGTAGATTACATTCCCAACAAAGGCAAAGGTTTGTTAAAACAATTTTTGAAATTAGGATATGTTAACAAGTTGGAAAAAAAAAAAAATTGACCACTCTCTTGATATTTGTCAAAAACAATAATAGTAACTTTTGAAGGATTAAGCTAACGGCTATTCGGAGAGAGGCAAAGACCAAACTGTTCTGACTTTTTAAAAGAACTCAAAATGATTATGGAAGTTAATGGGAATGTTACCTTAAAAACCAATAAACTGCTGCTCTGTTTGCAGTGGACACCCAATATCCTTCTATGTGAAACACCTGCTGAGAATGCACCAAACAGTAGCTATCTGTTAGCAAAGTAAAGCAGCATAAAGATAAATAAATCCCACCCTCCCTTACAGCAACAGGCTGATTCACTCATGGGGAAAACCTGGACGTTAGACCTCATTACGAGTCTCCTTCCGTCTTCCATTGACCTCATAATACTTGTCCTGTACTGCTTGAGAGGGATGTAATATCCTCTCTTCATTTATAAAGGCAGTACGATCCAGTGGTACTACTCACTTTAAGTATGACGGCTCCGTGTTAACGCGAGGCTCAGATTATGATCAAAGCGATACCATGAAACAACCATTGTCCAGGACGCGCGCCGTACGACGGACCGCAGACGTTTCTTTTATCCTCGAGAGCTCTCGGAGAAAAGACCTCGCATCTGTATTACAGTCGTGTTTCCAAATTCAGCACAAATGCCACCGTTCGCTGTCATGTTACATCAGGTTGCGCGAGACAAAAAGCGATCGAACAACATGCAACGGTATCTCCCAGGTCCAGACGCGAGCCCAGCCTTTCATGTTGTCACTTTATTAGGTGCCAGATTCTCGTCCTGGAGGTTTTTTTGTTTTGTTTTGTTTTTTTGTTTTTTTGTTTTTTTCTGCGAGGGTTTGGACCAGAGGAACAATGATCTTCCTCAAAATAAGAAAAAAAAAAAGTGTTGTCAGAAAAATTACAAAGTGTGAAAACAAATGAAAGGCAGAAGTTACTTTTCAGCACCTTGTTCCAAACCAAGAATGTCTAAATGTTTATCCTTTCTTATTTTAAGAAACAAGAAAACATGTCAGATAAGGATGCTACTGTATACTGCTGTTTAATCCCAATTTTAATTTTACAAATGCACAGAAAATGTAGTGTTTTTAATTGTCTGAAAATCATTGTACTCCCTTTTCACTGTGTTTCTTGACTGTCCTTTATAATATAAGCAAAGGTGACCGACTAAAGGACATATTTCATGTTGAAGGGGATTAAAATACGACGACACATTTCTTTTTTAAATTCTTTTTTTTTAGGAAAATTGTACATTTATGTCAAAGGAAAACATTTATTCAAATACGAAGAGGAATTCATGTTTGCATTTAACACACCGACACGAATGAGACCCGCAAATAAAACATACGCACATTCGTTTCAAATGAAAATCCCAAAAAAAAACAACACCCTGAAGGCGATCAAAGTCGACCATCATTTCGGAGGAAGCGACGTCACGGACGCTCCGTCGCCGCTGATAATTTGACGGCCCACGTCGAGCTCGGCTGCGGCTGTTGCGCGGCAAGTCACGAGCGTCCCCTCATTTCCTTCTGTCTTCAAAAGCACGTCTGCGCGAGTCAATTCCAGCAATGCGATCGCGCCGCAATGAGCAACAAATAAAAAGTGACTGGCATCAAATTATTTTTCATGGAGCTGATAGATGTTAGAACAGCTTTGTTAGTATTGTCACTTTCTTTTCTTTTTTTTTTTTTTTCTTTGGAAAGATCTTTCTTGTGTGGTTCAGAATAATTGAAAGAGGGGCTGACTTTGGGATGAACTAAGGAATATAGGAAGGGCTTTCACCCTTGCTGTGTCTCTTTTATAAACATATAGATGTGTAACTTTGCTTCTTTTTATCATCGTTTCATTCTCTTACATTTACAGGGAAAACATTGACACCGGACTGCCACGGGCAAGTAAATAAATTAATAAGTATGAAAAGGAGAAAGCAGAAGACGAGCATTGTGACTTCAAAGTCGCGACACTGACAAGGCAACAAAGCCACACAGATCGGAGTACTACACACCTGAGGTTAGGGTATTCATCATTAAAGAGGAGAGATGGGGAAAAAAAAAAGAAAAAGAAAGAGGCAGAGCTGAAGAAAAGCGACAGTATGATGTGTTGACTGTTTTCTGTTATTGCCCCGGATTCCCTGGAGTCAGCTGCCAAAAGAGTTGTTTTGATGAAGAATATGAGTGATACTTTTTCAAGGGCACTCCTCTGTGTCGGCGCCACTGCTGAGCCTGCATTTGGGCTGCGGGAACAAAGGTCACGTTGTAAAGCAAATAGAAGAGCATAAAGCCGCAGTTCGGGGCCCCACTGGTTGTTTTGTAGCCTTGCAGTTTTGACCAGATAGCCGGGACACTTCAAACACTCTCGCCTTTTAAAAATGCCAGTAAAATGATCATTTTGTGTGTAGGGTTTGCACACACAAAAAAGAGGTACACAAATATATTTAAAAAAAAATAGATAAAATTGAATTGGAAATGCAATGTGCAACAAAGTTCAATATTTCATTGGAATTTCATGGGACAGATCAACACAAATTAGTGAATCGTTGCGAAGTGAAAGAACCTGGTTAACGTTTTTTGGTTGTTTCTTTTTTTTTTTTGCTTGTTTTTTGCAAATGAGTCTCAAAAGTGTGGTGTGTATTTATCTTCAGCTTTGGTTGTATGCAAAGGTGAACCTCTCCAGACTCTACCAGCCTCTAACAAGTTTGCTCAGCAGTTCTTGTTGAAGAAAATCATCCCCTCGTCATGAACCTGCCAGCATCGGTTATTCAGGGCGATGTAGCGGGTGGTAGAGTTAGTTTGGTAACACTTTATTTGAAGGGGGGTGAATAAGACTGTCATGACACTGTCATAAACATGACATAACACCTGTCATGAGCATGAATTAGCCTTCATGAATATTTATGACTGTTGTCATAAGACGTCATTCTGTAAATTATGACACTTTATGACAACAGTCATAAATATTCATGAAGGCTTATTCATGA
>NW_015113162.1:299608-354461 GCF_001443285.1 Poecilia latipinna | reverse complement strand
TCATGAATAAGCCTTCATGAATATTTATGACTGTTGTCATAAGACGTCATTCTGTAAATTATGACACTTTTAATACAAAGTTGACATTATTCAAAATGTCTTTGTTATGACAACTTGACATTAACCAATAAATCATTACTGTTTAAACTTTACCTTTAATAACATAAAGTTACCTAATTTTTAAAGTGCAATCAGTAATATTTTTATAACAAATTTATATCAGTAATGATTTTTTAGTTAATGTCAAGTTGTCATAACAAAGACATTTTGAATAATGTCAACTTTGTATTAAAAGTGTCATAATTTACCGAATGACACTTTATGACAACAGTCATAAATATTCATGAAGGCTTATTCATGATCATGACAGGTGTTATGTCATGTTTATGACAGTGTCATGACAGTCTTATTCACCCCCCTTCAAATAAAGTGTTACCGTTAGTTTTCCTCCAAACACAAGACTTTTATGAAAAGTTCAATCCTGGTTTCATCTCACCAAAACACCATCTCCTTCACATTTGCATTGCCTCAATTCCACATCTGACTCTTATATTTCCTTTTGCCACTCTACCAAAGTGGCAAAAGGAAACGTTAAATGACAATAAAATACAGTAAATAATAATAAAAAAAAAGTTTAACGATGTCTGACTGTCTTCGTTTGGGGCTAATTTCTGGTTACGATGAACTTCCTTTTCCACAATTCTATAAGAGCGCCTACGCAAAAGTAAGAGTGCATATTTTGCTGAAGAGTTTCATGAAGTTTTTTTTTTCTTTCTTTCTTCTAAAGGCTTCAGTCAAATGTTTTGGATGACTGTACAATCATCGCTTTTTTCTTTTTTTCTTTTTTAGTTTTTATCAAAAGATCTTTGAGAAGACTAAGGTCGGGACATTATCAGAGCCTTTTCTAAATTTTTCAACTCGCACCCCTGGAGGTAGACCACTGTGGGCTTTGAAGTGTTTTTGCCCTTTTATTCAGTTTGGAGGAGAAATCCTCTTTTGAAAATTCAGGAAAAAGCCCACAGCATGACCAATCTGCAGCTTTCCATGTTTAATAGTTGATGAGGTGTTCTTCTTTGCATAGAACTTTTGCACCTTCTTCCCCAGAGATAAGTTGGATCATTTTGGCTAACAGTAATGTTTCAACTTGAACAATTTAGCTTTATTTTTGTCATCCTCACAAATTGTTGGTCAGTTTAGCCAAGAGGTTTTTCTAAAACACAGAATTTGATTGCATTTGTTGATTCATATTGTAACCTTCATAAAATAATAGCCTAAGTCATTTTTGGCTAAAAGTGATTTTTTTTTTTTTTTTTTTTTTTTTTTGCCTAAAACATCTTTTGGAAAGAAAAAGGTGGTGACTTTTTTTTTTCCAAAATTTGTTTGGCCATTGACTTGGGTTATTATTGTAGGAAGGTGACGATATGTGAAAATATTTTTTTTCCAGTCACTATTTGTGCTGGACAGCCCCTGTGTTTTTCTAAAGGATTTTTCAGTAGCAAGCAGCTTGATATGCTTTTGTTTTTCTGGCAGTTCCACCTAACGGTTTCTGACACTGTTAAAATTCTTGCTGTTTCAGGAAGCAGTGATGCCTCTAACAAGTAAAATGTAAAAAAAAACAAACAAAAAAAAAAACATCGAGTTGTCCCAACTTTGGCAATTCACACACAAAAAAACATTTAATTAAAAAGACTATTTCCCACATGATTTCATGAGTTGCAACCATAACTTCCAGGATTTTTCTTTTTTTTTTTTTTTACATAGCGATATTCTTGTTAACCCTGCCTTTTCAAATATGTTCTTCATACACAGCCTTCAGTAAACAGCTTGAAAATTCATAACAGCACCGGATATAAAACTCAGAGTAGCCCTCAGTGGACGGAGGGGAAAACAATGCTGCGCTATTGTTCAACTCCAGCCAGTAATCATCCCAGCCTTCGGTATGAACTTTTTGAACCCTCATCGTTTGATAACGAGACCAAGCAGATGCAAACACTGAGCTGTGACAGTCATTAAGCCAGTTCAAACTCTCCCATATTTAACTTTCCCTACATATGAATTCAATTAGTTTTTACTTCAATGCACAAAAGAAAGTACAAAGAAAGAGAATTTCCCACTCCTGTACATTAGTACAGGTTAAGTCTGTGCATTCTAATGTTTATTTTCTTTTTAATTTAACCATAATCTGTAATATTTGTTGCCCCAGTGATTGTGAAGCGCTACATGAGACTAAACACCACAGAACGTCGTACACCTTTTAGACATTGTAGAAAAAAAACTAAGAAAATTCTTCACCTCTCTGTTTGCAACAGCCACCAAACCAACATTTACTAGAGCGTTCACACTGCCTTCATGCCTGCAGACGAAACTATGGTAATGTTTCTGTGTGCGCACGTGTGTGTATGTGTGTGTGTGTGCATTTTGCTTCATTAAGCATGTATCCAATCAGTCACACTCACAGCGGCTCGGCACGTGGCTCGGCAGCTCACACCCGGCCTGCAACCCATCCGTCACTCAAACGGCGGGAGTTCATTAGAGACACTGAGAGCCGGCGACAACTCCCCGCCAGTCTGACCTGTGTGTACAAACGCAGGTGATCTGACCCTCCAGGAGGATATCGCCACATAAACAAAGATGTTGTGTCACTTGAAAGGAGGCGAGAAAAAATGAGTGAAAACACTAAGAGGCGTGAGAAAAAAGCCCGTGGCACAAGGAGGCTCTTTAAAGAGAGGGCACATGAAGGGAACTTGAAGAGAGAGGGAGGGAGGGAGCACAGCAGTTTCTGTTTCTGCTGCAGGTTATGGGGAATTAATAAAACACTTTAAATGGAGCTCGGGTGCTAGTTAGCAGTGACACATAAAATGTCCTGTGTGCGTTGGGGAGCTAGCTAGACATTTGGTTCAAGAGACGTAGAGTAGTAAAAGAAATATAGATTTACTCCTCTACTTCTTCTATTCTGATAGAAGAAGTGGAAGAAAGCTGTTTGTCAGCCTTAAATGTTTCAGGTGGTCAAACTAATTTATATATGAGAAAACGTGAAATCAGCTTTGAAATGATCATTTCATTTATCAACCAAAAAAGCTACTCAAGCCTCTCTGGCAATATGTGGAAAAAAGTAAATTGACGCCTAAACCTAACAACTCACTTGGTAGCAACAACTGCTATAAAGTGTTTGTGATAACAAGCAGCTCTTTCACAAGTGTTGCTTATGTGTGGAGTTACATCATCCCACTCTCCTCAATTCTCCATTTGGAATTTGACTAGGCCACTCAGGTACCTTTAATTGATGTTTCTGGAACCGTTCAGGTGGATGTCCTGGTGTGCGCTCCATGGTGTATTTTTGGTCTGCAAGGATTTTTACCTTGAAACTTTCTAATGTCGCTTTCACCAGGTTTCTTACTGTTGAACCATGAGCGCCGAGCTTAACTGAGACAAGTGAGGCCTGCAGACCTTTAGCTGATGGTTCTTTTACTGATTTCTTGGATGAGTCCTTAGTGTAACCACTACTCCTGGGACAAGTTACCATCGTTAATTATTTAAAGATATAAAAATTTCCAGTTGTCCACTATGTTTAACTGGAAACCCAAACCTTAGAAATGACTTTGCAGCCCATCACAGACTGATAGATATGAAGCAAAAACTTGATAAATATAGTTTGAAATACAGTGCCGACATCTGAAATGGTTGTATTCCTCTGTACTTTGCTTCCAGCCCGCCAGACTTCATTCCATCTTTTTCTTTTTTTTCTTTTGGACTTATTTTTAATCTCCATCTCATTTTTGGCCTGTACGGATGCCACAGTTGGTGGCTAGTCTCTGAATATGAAACCTGAATGAAAAGGAAAAAAAAAAAAGAAAGGAAAACATACCATGAGGAACAGGAAAAAAGAACAGATAGGTAGACTGATAACATTCCAGTAATTTTCCATATAGTATTGTACTTTTTCAGACTTATCCAGGCCTGAAACGTAGACAGATACATTCTTTTCTGACTGTACAGAGACTCTGTTGGAGGGAAAACACACAGAAACAAGAGGACTCGAGACTTTTTCACAGCACTGCATGTTTGCTATAGTAAAGGTCAAACATAAGCTCAGATATTGCACACAGCAAATAGCAGGATTTTCTCTAAAACAATGTACAGTCAAACAAACAACAGCACACTGATAATAAGCAGCGCTACGCTTACCAGTCATTATGACCGGTCCGATTCCCCGCGCTGGCTGAAAGCAGGTCCGTTGCGGTAAACGCAAATACACACATATTATGTTGAACAACAAGCAAAGTCGTCAGAAACCTTCCCGTTAATAAGATCAGACTCTGAAATATTCATCGGAGCAAGCTCAATAATAAATGCAGGTGGTTAAAAATTAAATTAATTCAAATCCAGCCGCATGCATTTTTAATTGTGTGTCATTAAGGCGTGCACCAACAAGCCTTTCCACTGATGTAGTGCCGCGGCGGCCTCCGCAGTCCCTCCGTTTCTTCACAAAAAGCCTCGCTGAAAGACTAACGGGCGAGTTTGACAGCGAGGTGAGGAGAAGTGCCGCCACTCCTCCCCTCCGCGCCTCCTTTTAGCATTAGCATTAGCACGCACGTGTCTCCACAAAGAAAAAAAAAAAAAAAACTGATTGCGGGTAGAAGGCGGAAAATGGGGCCAGGTACAATAATTTAAGGAAGTTGAAGCTAATTTTAATGTATTACCCCGCAATGTGCATACAGCGTGCCAAAGGTAAGGCCGGGCGGCGATCTGTCGTGTGATTCATTCTCCGCGGGGGGAATTATTTTCATGACGCATCATAATTTAATACATTTTGAGGAACTCGGCATGACATTGCCGGGCTGACAGAGGGAGGGCGACGGAGAGGAGGGAGATGAAGAACGAGAGGGATATTAAATTATGGAGCACCTTAACAGAGCAATCTGTCTTAGAGAGGCATGATTGCCCTACCTCTGTGGATTGATGATAATCTGTTTGTAAGGGGGCCTTGTAAAGGCTGCACAGGCTTTAATGGGTGGAAACTCGGCGCTTTGGCCCGGACAAAAACAGCCTGACGAATGGATCGCCTCTAAGCCGCATTATGAAAAAGAGTTTCTTGCGCTATGAAGGCCTACTTTATGAAAAGGACTTATGATTAAAAATAAATATGTATTCAAACTGCTACAGATGATACAATGCGTAAACAGATTAATTTAATATGCGTTATAGATGAGTGGTAGTTTGCATCACCTTGGAGACAATACCTTGAATACCTGTTGATGCGCATTTTACACAAAGGGTCAAATTTATGCCCAGTTTTACTCAGTTAAGCTAGTTTGGAAACACTTCAGTTTAAACACTTTTGTGCGTGCGATATTTAAATTTGATAGGATTTTTTTTGTTTGTTTTTGTTTATTTCTGTTAAGATTAACTTTTAATTAATGTTTGATAATGACAACTCCGACCTTTAAAGAATAGTCCAGATTTTTTGGATAAATCAAAAATACCAGCTATGCCATATTACAGTCTTTTTTTTTTTTTTTCAAAGAATCTATTTTCTATCGAGTAAATGCTCTGTGTGAATATGCTTTTATAAAAGATAAAAGTATCGTTCATATTGCAGTTGATATAGCCTGGCAGAAACCGAAACCTTTTTCTTTTTAAACAGACAAAAGAAATGGCTTTAACCTCACAAAGATAACCTTAAGAAACAATATTTTAATGAAAAAAGATTTTACTTTCTGTTTGTAGTCAAGTTTATTGAATGTTTTTCTTTGTCTGTGAGCCACAGGTCAGAGCTTTGTGATGGTCATTATAACACAGCCTTTATTTATTAGGTTATTTTCTCATGATACCATTGATTTTGTGAAGTGCAGCAAAACAACCCCCTCAGCATGATCCTGCCACCGCTGCACTTCGCCAGTGGGGGATGGTGTTCTCAGGAACATTCATCAAATTACATTTCTCAAAATATCGACAATCCGGTACATTCGTGTTTCTTTTATTGTAACAGCTTCTTGCATAGTGAGGCCAAGAAGAAAGTGGCTGGACACCCACATGCTCTTCATCATCTCCCTGAACAGAAAAGTGCGGCACGTTCAGTCATTTGACACCAGGTACAAGATATTACACAGGAAAGAAGTTTCCCAAACTTAAAAGTTATGGGTATTTTTGCACGTTGTATGTACAGATCTGGTTTCAACGGATTGGCCAGGATTTGACATTTTATATACAGCAATAAATTATTCACCAACTTCTTCCAAAAGCTCTTTATGAAATGGGATTTGCTTGGAAGCAACAGGAACTTTTTCTTTTCTTTTCTTTTTTTTTTGAAAGGTAAGGCTTTTTATTTTACCTGCCCTGCTTCGGCACCTCACTGGGAGAAAAAAAAAAGTGTTTCTCCCCCCTTAAGTACACTTAAAGGAGCAGGCAGGTGAGGTCAAGCAGTCTTTTTGCTTTCCTCTTATTTCTCAGCGCTTTCCTTCCATCCACCGCAGTCACATTGTCTTCCTCTTTCCCGTGTCCATGCCTTGCAGCTCCGGCTCGAGAAGGGAATTGTAAACTAGCCTATTGCTGCCAGGGTTTACTTCAGAGAGCAGGAGGACTTTGGCTGTCATAGGTTCTCGGGATCAGAGCCGAGAGAGAGGACACTTCATTTGCCGGTGCTAAGGAGGTGAAGGAATGGAGCGGGGAGGTGGAGGTGAGGAGGTGATGAGTGTGTGCCAGGGTGAAGTGCTGGAGAGAAAGCCAGGCAGTTATCCAATGCAGCTTTATTCCGCTCGCTGTTAGCAGCCCACTCTGTCCCGAGGCCTTTTCCAGGTTCTTTTTATTTTTATTTTTTTTTCTCCGCAGGTTGTGTTGTGGCAAGGGCATCCCGGATCAGCATTTGAAAGGCATTATAAGAGGGAAACCTGGAGCCTGGTCTGGTTAAACCTCCAAAAGCATCAGCAATTCATGAGGTGTAGGAGGTCCATCCGAGGAAGCGAGGCGCGCGGATCATATAACTTTCCCCGTGACTTTCTTGTGGAAATAAAGAGACGCTAAAGAGTTTTTCAGGCACAATATCTGGAAATGTGTTTGTTTTGTTTTTTTGTTTTTTTTCAATGCGTTCCTCGACTGTAAAAGGAAACGAGGAAGAATCTTGTCTCACAGACGCGGCTTAATTGCTTGCGCTTGCCCTCCCTCCCACGCCTGGTCATTGGGAAAACAGAAGGCAGCGTGCGCTGAGCAGATGCTGCGGAGAAAACTGTATCAGTAAACACAAATGTTTTCGCGCTTTCAGGTAATGTGTTTCTGAGCCGAGAGATTGCACCTTTGCTGTTGTGTGATAACACAGAAAAATGCAAATGGGAATGAAGGAGGCCGGCGGAAAGTGGGACTTTTTTTGTTTGTTTCCATGAGTAAAATGTTGAGTGGGTGGGTGGATTCACACACTTTATTTGTTGTTGTTGTTGTTTTTTTTTTGTTTTTTTTTGCATAGCCTGCCCCTTGTGGAATTAATTATTACTGCAAATTTGTCTCAATACGGAAGCAGAAACCAAACAACATGCTTCCACGCCGCCTGCCCTCGCGCTTTCTTTTGTTTTGTTCTTTTGTTTTTTTGTTTTGTTTTTTTTTCTCGTCCAATCCTACGTTCTGTATTGACCGGCTTGATCCATTCACACAAAGACGCGGGGCTGGAAATTGGAGCTGAGGGGCAAACCTGTGGGAGGAGGAGGACGACGGGAAGAGAGGAGATCAAAGAGAGGAGAGCCGAGGGCAGAGAGGGGAGAGGAAGGTAAATTATATCAGTGGGAGAGACAGCGTGGGGGAACTGGATAAGACATAACTTACTAAGTCCACTGGTCCAGTCAGACATTTACATCCGCTGCTCTTGGGCATGAAAGCAATAAGAATTTTGAGTGTAAGTGTATATACAACTCTGGAAAAAAAAATAAAAAATGAAGAGCCCCATTGAAAGCCTCATGGCTTTTCCACCAAATATTGATTTCTGAACTCTTCCTGAGTTAAAACATTAGTGTTGTTGTTTCTAAATGAACATTAACTTGTTTCCTTTGCATTATTTGAGGTCTGAAAGCGCCGCGGCTCTTTCGTGATTTTGACCGCTTCTCGTTTTCTGTAACATAAGTACAAAAGTTTTGCTTGTAACTATCAGTAGTTCATAGAATAAAAAGGAGCAATGTTCATTTTACTCAAACATAAACCTGTAAAGAGTAAAATCACACAAATGAAAATTTTGCAGTGGTCTCTTAGTTTTTCCCAGAGCTGTTTATTATTTCAAGTGCTTATGAGATGCTTCCAAGAAGGCATATTTTTTTTAGACATCATAAATTTCTCTACTTTTTTTTATTTGTAACATTAAATTGTAATTTAATGTTACAGTAGGGGCCTCCAAACAAGCGAGGAAGCACTGGGTTGCGGTGCAAGGAATTGTTATGTGCAGTAATTTCTCCAATACTGACAAGCCAAGCATGAGTGCAACAAGCCTGAAGCGTCCATTTACTTACGTCGGCGCATTTGAGAACTATTAGGACATGAAGTGAAAGGAAGATGGAAATTAAATGCGTGTCGGACATGAATCTACTTCCGATAGTCAGGCAGCACACGCACTGGAGAGTTCACCATTCGATCTCAGGGTTAATGAACACAAGTATGAGAAAAACAGCCGCTCACGTAGGTGTAGAATTTAACCTCCAATTAAACAACTCGCACTTTCATTCGGACTGTGTAAAGAAACCCAGGGAAATAAACCAGTGGACGATGCTGCAGTTGTTCCAAAAATGACTATGGCAAAAATGCAAAATGGGAAAAAAAAAAAAAAAAAAAAAACTTGGGGTATTTTGTGTCAGATCAACCAGTTGTTTTCGATTTCCAGCTGCCTTCACTGCAATTTGAGGCAAAGCTGGAGGAAGGAGGAATGCATCACGTCAGTAAAACCCACAGGAAAAGCAACCCGGCGGCATGACGCTGACGCTGCCGCCGTCGCACTTAGCAAACAGGACAGTGAGTCTTTGACCTGGAAGCCTCACCTCGACTCTTTCAAGTAACAGCTCTTGTAATTGTGGACAAGTCGCCCACGGATCTTTGTCCGATCTGACCTTTTTGAAGGTCGCCATAATAACCTTTATCCAGAGGACATGCGGCTTGTCCGCATGAGGGGTTGAAAATGTCAGCTAAATTTTAAGGTGATGATTTTAGAGAGGGGGCTTCTTTCTCTCCAGCCAAGGTAAATCCTCTCCCATGGCATCCTTTGTGTTTGGGGGTTACGTTTTTGTTCCCGGACACACTAACCAATGTTCTTTCATCCGAAGGGAAACAGGTTAGATTTTGTTGCAAACATTTGCAAATTGGCGACACATATGAGGAACTTGTACTTGTGCTTATGGGTAACCTCCTACTCCCGGCTGTGTGTATTTTGGGTTCTCCTGACTTTTATCGTGAAAACTCGTATGGCGTTTTTACAATAAGATCAGTCATTTCCATTCACACACAAAGCATTCACTGCTACTTCCTGTCTACTGTGCGCTACGTACATTCAGTTGATCAACTTTTCTTCTGCATCAATGCTAGAAGAATGCTTGTTAAACTATGTTCTTTTGTGAGTTGTGAAGGAAAGGACCGTCACAGAGAGCTGGCGAATAAAGTTTATCAACATAAAACTTCATATAATTTAGTTATTTCGCGATCGACTCTGCAGTACATGATATTATTAAAAGATTATGCAAATCCAGGGTAATCTCTGGACACAGGGGACGAGGCTGTAAAACCAGTGTTCATTGCGAGTGATTTTCAGGCCTTTAGACAGAACTGCTCACACAATCCTGCTGTAAAAATCTCTGCATGGGCACTTAGCTAAATTCCCTGTCCTGAGTATGCACAGTGCAGCGGGGGGTAAAGGAACAGACCTCCGGCAGAAGCACATTCAGAAATAGGGTGAAACTGGGAGGCTGAGAGGACTAGAAAAAGATACAAAGGGAGACAAAAATAACCAGGCCAGGGACCCCTGCTGTGGTAAAGAAAAGAGAAATTAATAAAAACATAGTTAATCTAAAAACAGAGCAAAGAGAGTAGAGTAATGGGAGGGGATGAGTACGCCATCTATACCCGCTATGGCTAGACCCGTTTCTTCTTGCAGCAGGCCTGCGCCTATCGCCAGCGGTCACTGGATGAGAGGCAGGGTATACTGGACAGGTCGTCCAGGTGGCACAGAGACACTCGGTGTGTCTATCCTCTATCTCCACGAGGAGTCTGCACAGACTTCCATTCGTTTTTCATTCATTTCTATAGCCTAACTCCGACCCTTACTCCAAACTTAACCATTAACACTACATGCCTCACCCTGAACCTTTAGGCTGAACTCAATTCACACCTCAAACCTAAACCTTATCCCTTAAAAAGCACCTGGCTCTGGGCCCATAAGGACCATTCAGTCTTTACAATGCAGGATGTGTTGAACTGCATCACTGAATCAAAAACAAGGCCACACACACACACACACACACGCATACATGCACTCACACCTCCATAACTTAGAGCAACCAATGAAACTAACAGTCATGCTTTTGGACTCAGGAAGACGGAGTGGAGAGAACCCGCCTGAGCACATGCAGAACATGCAAACGTCAGGCTGGTTTCAAACCTAGACAAAAGTATGCATCCCGCCAATTTACATTGAAATGACTCATGCATGGCAGAGAGAGTCAGGCCTGGATGTCCATATGATCATAAGCGTTGACCTGTTCTTAATTCTGGAACCATATCATGTCCACCTTTTGCCCTCGTCAGTGTTGCGAAAAGTCGCTGATGTGCAACACTGCTAATGCAGCTTTAGATAGCTGATATATAAATTGGTGACCAGGCCTTCCAAAACACATTCACCATTAGCTGAATGTTCTGCATCTTATTCTATTTCAGGATACTGGGAAAACCACCAACCATTTCGACACAGGGTCATATTGGGTTCTATTAGAGCTTTTCAACAGGAGACTATTAATGTTGCAAAACATGGAAAAAAAAATAGCTTCAGGTATCGTTTAGTTTTTTTCTTTGTTTTTTTTTTTTTTTGCATAAATGGCTTTTTTTTCAGCCATGTTTGTCCTTTCAAGAAAAAAAAAAGCAACTTAATTACTTTCACCTAAAAACAATCTGTCTCTCTGTGTAATTAGCTTTATTTTACACCTTTTAAGCTCTTCCTCTAAGTGCACAGATGTGTCAGGTGATTTGTACTGAGACGTTTTTCTTTTGTAATTGGACAAAGCTACACTTTGCACCTCGAAGCAGACAGACAGATTCTTATTAACCCACTCATAAAGTTCCCTTGTTTTTCCTCCGTTGTGTTTCTGGCATGATTATTGAAAGACGTTTTCTTGATTAAACTTTCCTCTTAGAGGCAAAGAGAGGAAATTAAAATTTCTAACTACTTAGTTTACTTTATATTTTAAAACAAATTATTCAGTAGGTTTTTTTTTTTGTTTGTTTTTTGTTTCCCATCCTAAGTCCATCATTCATGTTTTTAATTAAAATGGGCGGTTTTGCTGACAGAAAAGAAAGCAGCATTTGAGTGTCTGGGGACATTATGTAGGTGGTGTGCTCAAATCAACAACAGAGCAATATTTAGAAACATCCTTTTATAAAATTAGGTGTTTTTCAAAGTATCTCCATTATCCCCTAAGGGGAGTTTAAATAGCTGGAGAGGAAGATGACGCAGAAGAATTTAGCATTTATATATTCCACGGTTTCCTAATAGTTTATTTTCTGTTAAAATTAGGCATGAGTTGTTGTGAGATTCAGAGAGAATGAGCAAAATCCCGTGGTATTAAAAAAAAAGAAGTAATAATCACAAAAATGGACATATTACGTTTTTTTTTAAGACATGCTACTAAAATGTCTGCGTTCACCTGGCGACCTGCGCAGGCTGCTTGACCGCTGGAGACAGGCACCAGCAACGCTCGCGTCCCTGCTTGGGATGAGAGCGTTGGATAATGAATGGACTACTAAAATGTTGTGAAATGTCGCTACAAGGTTGTTATTGGTATTTCTGGATACATATAAAACGTCATTTTTGTGCATGTACACAATAATGAAACCCAACTGACTGTAGATCGCTAACTAATACCCAGCTTAGCTTTATTATTGCACGACATTTCAGCGTTCTTCCTTCAGGTCGAGGGTTCTGGATGTTCTCAGATGTTTGTTTGCAGAGTTTTCACAGCACCTCTTTCTTTTGATCAGGTGCTGTAACAGTGATATACTTAACACCGAGTTAATTTATATCGATTTTGATGCAAATAAGTGTCTCTGAATCATTCAACTCTAATACTTATTGACTGTGTGCGCTTTGGGCATTCAGTTGACCCCCCCCCCCCCCCCGGCCTCCCCCCCGTTTATAAAAGCAACATTCCTAATAAACCCCGGCGATGTGGAGGAGAGAAATAAACAGGTCCCACTAATGATTACGAAGGTACAAATATAAGCTGCGTGTGCTTTATGACTCCTCACTAACAAGCAGATCATTTTAAAAAGTGCACAATGGTGTCAAGTCGCCTGGGATGATCCCCCCTTCAACGAGTGGATGGATTACTATAAGCTGATTTTCCATAATTTACCCTCACCGAGTGGAAAAGCACAATCCGGATTTGCCTTCCTAACTCCCTCTCCTTATCTTGTTCCCCTCACGTCAATGTTGTCCTTAGAACAAATATGAGTTATGTCTGCAAGCCTGCGGCTTTAAACGGGTTAGTTTTGAAGTTGGCAAATTTGCATTGTAGGTCAGTGTCATCTGTTTGGTTGTTTTAATAGTAGATGGTTTTCATGTCTTTTTTTTTTTCTTTCTTTTTTTTACTTTTAGCTTTTCAGGAAAGACACACTGTAACTGTGCGGCATTTACATATTTTTACATCCTGTTTAACGTCTCGAAGAGGACAGCTGGAGATCCCCATTATTTTCTTGCTGAGTGGAAAGAATCCACACCAGGCTCACACACACAAGCACACACACACACGCACACACACACAAGCACACACATGTGCTAATAAGACAGATGACGCCAACATATCTGAGGGGTTTGCAATGAAAGTGGAGCTGCAGTTCCATACAATCGCAACCTCCCACAGATTACACTCTGTTGAGAAACACGTCACTTTCTGTAAGAGCCGAGCTTCGTATTGTTCCGGTTGTGACAATCGGTTTGTCAGGAAAGTAACACGTGGTGTCAGAGAAGCTGCTTCTAGCGTGACAGTGGCATTGTTGATTCCTCATTGGAATCTTCACTTTGTGAACTGAAAATGGAAACTGTAAATTCAACCCTGTTGAGAGCAAAGTCAAAACATCAGCGAGTCAAGGAATAATTCTCCTCTTTTGCACAAAATGCATTGAATCCAGTGCAGCGTCTCTTGGACTATCTCAGATTTTGCCTCCTGCATTGCCCGGATTTTTCAGCTTTGGCTCAGTGTCGCTTTTGACTTCCTACTGCGTCTTTTTTAAGTATTCTGCACTGTAATGACTGGTATATGAAGGTGTTTAAATATGGCTTTATAGCCCTTTCCTGAGGTCCTTAGTAAGCTCTTTTGTTTTAGCCATGACACAAACAGCTGCATGGAGCTGCTGTTTTTCACCTATTAAGATGATGAAAGCAGCTGTTCCCAATCAATCAGGGTAATTAGGATGCTTAAAACCAGCATGGACTATATGATAATCTATAAAACCTTGAATTTAAGCAGTGGATATGTGAATACTGTCAGCCCTGCTGTTAAATGCCATGCAAGCGAAATACAGAAATTCCTTCCTTTTAGCTGACACGTTTTACCATATTTTGAGAGATCTTCGTTTCTTCATTTGCAAATGAAGAAACAAACAAAAGCGATCGGTCTGTCACATAAGATCTTTCAGGCATGAGAGAAGAGGAACATTCAGGTTGTTTTGTACAAAAACAAAGAAAAAAAATATTCAAATTGAATGACGCAAACATGAAAAGATTTAGTGAGATTTTTATGTTAAGAAATTTAAACGTTCAGTGAGGATGGAAAAGGGGACAGAAATGTGAAATCGTAGGAGTTTTAGCTACATTTAGCTTCAGTACACTCCTAGACTGCATAAGTATATTTACTTTCTACCCTCAACAAAAAACAAACAAAAATAAAAACATATTCAAATGATGACAAATGGGCTACTGGAACAAGATGGAAATGGGCGGAAATTAACAGCCTGATTCGAACTAACCTGACTACGCCACAACCAGAATACGATCATCACAGTAACTGTTTACACGCATATGCTGTTCGGATTATTAATTAGCACAAACCAATCCCCTACCCCAGATTAGAATGTCATTCCGATGCAGCGGAATCCAATCAGAATATTCCGATCAGTGCGTTAACGTGACGCATTTTTACCTCGGTCAACCTTTTGTTCCCATTTCTTATGCTGACATAAAAGTGACACCAGTCACTTTCCCAGGCTGTGGTACCTGACATCAGAAGTGGTAAAAATTAACACAATTTCTTCCTGACATGTTGACATTCTTGTGTGAACACATTTAGTTAAAGAACATAAATATTCACATTTTAACTCTTTACTATACTTTTTCATCCTGGGATTAACTGTAAATCCTGTTACACACCATAACTGCAAAGCGTTCTTCAGGAACTACAGTTTTTCTACAAGTGTGCTGTACCCCCCTGAGCAACCCCCCGAATGAAATGCATTAGGGTTTTTCACAGACTTAAAAAACCCTTAACTCATCAGACATTTTATTTCAATAAGTTGCAAAGCTTAATTTACACGCGCACAATACATATGAGTGCAAATTGCATCAATAAACGTTCGTCTCCTTGAAGCTGTTAGCTGGACAATTAAATCATGTAAAAATGTATTGACGCCAGAGGGAGCTCAATTATCACTAGCTGTATGTGAACCAAACTGACTACACGACCACGAGCGACGTTCCCCTATTTGCACACAAGGAATCCACAGATTTGTGGGAAACGTGGTGTTTAAAGTCTTAGCCAAGGACACGCAGACATGTGGTGGTGGGAGGAAACTGGAATCTTGTTGACCCACAAAATGGTATTTTCGAATGAGTTCCTGCATTTCCCTGTAACAGCACTTGAATGAAACACACCAAGTGCTATGTTCTGATAGTTCCTGACCTTAACAGAGGCTACGTTCCCTCAAGCACGAATTAATGCAGCGACAGAAAAGCCGACCGCAAGTAATAATGATAAAACCCTTAAGAACTTGATTTCTTTTGGTCCTGCAGATATAAATTTCACTCCTAAGCACCAATTAATTTACAGCACCTGTAAAGTCAGTGCCTGTTGTGTCACTGCTAGCTTGCTAGTTTGTGGTGCCAAGCACTAGGTTTGAGTCTCCATTTCACACTCCCACTCTGCACAAAAACATTTCATGATCTCATGCTAATTAATGTGACTCTCGAAAGAAAAATATTTGCGTTTCCCCCCCCCCACACATTAATCCTTAAAGCCGCAGCATATAACTTTTCTTTAAAAAAAAAAAATAAAAAAGATTTTCTTTTGCATTTTTCTTAGAACTGTCACTATGCTGCTACAATATATTATGAGACAAATAATCTGTGAAAAATGCTGCCTCCTCCTTGCGGTCCTACAGTCATCTGCAGAAATGCAACTCACCCAGTCAGAAACATCCAAACGGAGCCAGTAGGAGGCGCTGTCAGTCACACTCATGCCCATGCTGCTACTAAGCTAATGGTGGAGAAACAACTTACTGTTGCAGGGAAACTGTTTATCCAGTGTCATTTCTGGCTGCGCTAACTAGCCTTTACATTCCCACCATTCTCTGATGTGAGAAAAGAGATGTAGCATAGACGTAGCTCTGATTGGTTATTTCTGACTCAGTACCGTATTTCTGCAAGTGGCAGTAGGACCACAGGAAGAAGGCGTAGCAACTTGATTCTTGTCACAGATTATCTGTCTCTTAATATACTGTCACAACATGGTGACCATTTTGGCAAATATGTTTAAAGCATATTTGTCAATATAATTAATTATAATTAATATCTCTTGATTTTCTGCTTAAATAACAGCCAAAAAAAATTACTAAATGTAAACTACAAAAGATGCTATTATAGTAAATATTTTTCTGTACAAAAATCTTACTTCCCTGGTTCCGGCAAAATGATGGAGCTAGTACTAGCGTTAGCAAATGGAAGCATTTTTCGGAGAACATTTATCTGCATAATTCGAAATCTTCTAATTTAGTCACTTCAAAAAGAAAACTCACAGGCTTATGTGTGTTTTCACACGGAGTAGGAAGATGAAACGTCTCAATGCTAAACTCATGTTCTTAATGTGTAGTCCAAAGATGTCCTGACATGTGTCTGACAACATGGGCTGACAGTCCCTCTGCGGAAGCTATCTTTAGCAAAATGGATGAAGTACTTCAAGCTCGTCACTTTTCGCAGACCAATTGTGTGTACTTGTCAGCTGATAATGCCTGTGTCAACTTGGTTTCCATACATTCTGTGATGAGAAGAGATTTGGGCCAAAAGCCTGCTGTGTTAATCTTTTTCTTCTCCTGCCATGGTTTGCATAATTGGCAATGTATGGCAGGAGGATAATAACAGGTTCAATGTTTACCTTTCTTAAGTGCATCGCTATTTTTTGCCATTTTGGAGAGCTAAGTTTGACTTTGCAGAATAAGTCTGCAGTTGTATGAAACAAATATTCTTAAAACCTAGTCTGTTGTGTCTTCTCTTTGGTCTAAAGGCCAATACAAACCCCAAAACGACACCAATGCTCTTTTAGACTTGATTCGGGAGGCAACTGTTTTCAATGCACATTCTGTGCCAAACTTTTTTCTTGGGCAGTGTTCAAGAAATCTGAATCTGACCTGTCAAGAGTTGCACAATTAAGTTTTAGTGCAGCATGAAATGCCTTAGTGAGAAAGAATTTTGTTTTTGAAGCTGTCTCTTGCAAAGTATGTCCTGGACTTAACTCCTATTTGGTACAATGCTTAAAATTCACCCAGTCTTGGATGTGCTGTCCTTTATGTCTATAATGCTTGTTCTTTGTCTTGTTCATTTAGTTGAACAAGACAAATTCTCCATCCTTTGTGAAAGCACAAAAGTTTGTACAAACTTTTGCAAGCGTCAGGTGTTGAAATGAAAAGGCTACCTGTTAGCCATGAGCGCATGTGAGCCATTTAAGAAAATACACGTCTTGTTTCTAAATTAGAAACATGTATATTTGTCTATTTTTTTTAATCAGTTCAGAAAAAACACATAGATAGATAGATAGATAGATAGATAGATGCTTCCACAATAAAATACACTACAACCCATAAAAACACATATTGGACATTTCTGTATACATTCCAGCAAATAAACGAACCGACAAAGCGGAAGAGAGCATCAACAGCATGAGAAAAACACTATACTTTTACTTTGCCATGGGGACAAATTAATTTTTGAGTCTGGTGGTGTCTTGAACTTCAGTTGTGCTTACTTTGGAAAACTACAACAACATACCATAAGACAAAATGCAATAAATAAAATAAGACGGCAATCCAACATGTTGCAAGAAATGTACCAACGTCATGCTGAATCTCTGACTTTCTGCATATGTTTTCTGGTACATTCATTAGAAAAATCTAATTGATAAAGCAGCATAAAGGAAAGACAGCATGATATCTGCACTTGCTGTGAGTTTCTAACAATGAACATTGCTTTACTGGAGCTTGTTCGATACTGGGACTTGTGCGTGTCTGCCAAGCTGTGGGGGATCCAGTTCCTGTCAATTAAATGCTTAGAATCATACATGGTGGTTGCACCTGTGTCAGATAGTTGCAGCCTCGAACAAAAGAACAGCCCACTCACTTACACATATTTTTAGATTTACAAATTTTATTTTACCAGTTTCTTAATTTTAAATTCTAGTAATGTCAAGATAATTTACACGTGAATTGGACGTACAGCCATGAAAGACTGAATGCAAGGGCTGGCACAATGACTATTCATTTAAAGCCTATACTGCTTTAGCTCTGGTTCCAGTAGCAGGAAGAGGAAGGAAACTCTGTGATGTCATGGATACCTCCACCTGTTCTGATCAGCCACCCTGGAGGGCGACGACATGCTCACTTATCCTGACGGCAGAGAGAAACTGCAGGAGCTTTGGATCCAAGAAGATGCATGGGTTTCTATTAGTGCATCCAGGACCTTTCCTTGGCCAAAGAATAACACTCAATCCTGGTTTACTCCGAATTCTGCAGACGGAACCTTGGAACTACAGGTTCCTCAACGTTGTAGCCGGTTACGCTCCAGAGCACGGGATAAGCAACTTTCCAAGGTGATCTGTTCTTGATCCAAGCTGCTGCCACTTTGGTCCATTTTGTTTGTGTCTAAAGCCGTAGAATGTGGCAAGCTTCAGAGCCATAGCAACATTCTTTCCTTTATTTTACTGTGTATTGTGGAGCATTTAGCATGAACATGTATGAAACACCTCAACACTTATAGCCACATCACAGGCCACACATGGTCACACCTCTCTCTTTGTATTACCAAAGGTGTTTTAAAATGATTTATCCACATTGAAAACAAGTGGAAGGATCAATGAGAATCTGTAGCATTTCATGTTTTCAAAAAGTCTCCGTATTCTCACGACTGAAACGTGATGCCGCCCCTTCAAAACTCCAGCGGTAACAGTGAGGAGCGCTGCACAAACTAATTAGAATTGTCCTTGAACACTTGCAGGCTACAGAGATAACATGGCAACAGATTTGTTTGTACACAGTTTGAGCTGCAGCACGATAAAAGTAAGGTGTCACCAACACCTTCTGTGTGCTGATCCGTATTTGGGCGAATGTGAAACAACTCAAATTGTTTTACAAGCTCGCCATATTTGCAGATAAACAGGGACGTGCTTAATCATCAAAAACCTGTCAAAAGGTTGTGTAAGAATAACTCCCTAAAACAAAAAGAAAAAAAAAAAAAAAAAAAAAAAAAAAAAAGAAGAAAACGCTGGCAGGAAGACCACCCAGACCCATAAGCAAGTGGAAGTTGGCTGCCAGTCTCTATTACCTTCCAGCATGTGTTAATGTTGCTTATTATTGCGCATATTTTTCATCGCCTCTCTCTCTCCTAGCTGGCACTTTCTGTCCGGAAACCCCCCACACCCTCTCTCCCCCCCCCTGCCCCCAAACCCTTTCTCACTACACCGGAGCGTTGTTATGTGAACGTGTGAATCAGGTGACTGAGCTTCATTTGGTGGAAAAAAATAAAATAAAATTAAAAATAAAAAAGACAAGAATGAATTAATTCACCCTTGCATAATGCAAGAATGAGTGTTAGTTTAGCTTAAAAAAAAAGAACACACACACACACACACACACACACACACACACAAAAGTTTCTTTGCACGTTGGTCACTGCCTTCCGGTACAGTTCAATTTAACTTTATGGCGTGTTTTCTTGGCTGGAGAGGAACGAATTAATGGATTGGCAGCTTTTACAGTGTCTTTAGTCAGTGTGCCATGATGTTTTTGACCACTGTATTAGCTTTGCCGTTCCAGCTGTTCCAGTTCTCCTCCACTGCTTTCTCTCCTTTCTAAATGAGCCCGATCTTAAACCATGGCCAACATCTGGCGAAGAATTCAGCAGAGGCAAGCAATCAGCCAATTACCCCAGCGTGCTCTTAAAGAGGACGCTTTTAGCCCAATACAATCTTTACCGACTATGAAGTGAGGAAAGAAGCTGTCATACATTTGCAGTGCCAGCAGCTATTTAAGTACTGGATCAATCTCTGAATGATTGCTTTGTTTCCAGACTGAAACAAATGCATCTTGTTCCATTTTATCCCTGCTGGATGCAGTGGAGGGGCTGGCTCATGTTAAAGTAGTTTTGTTTTTTTCTTGTTTTATTTGAATGTAAACAGTCATAGTGATTTTGAGAAACGACGGTTTCTATTTGGAGAATTACTGCACATCACCTCTCTCCTCTGGAATGAAAATATTTGACTTAGGGTCGGTTACTGTAGCAGAATTTAATCCTGAAACTACATTTTTAAATGTCATACGTTTCACAAAACGTGTTTTTATTAATGTAGCTATGTCATCAAGACATACAAATGTTCACAACAGTTAAACTTTTCCACATTTTTGTCATGTTGATTGTTGTGTGACAATGTGGTCAGGTTCAGGGGCCGTAAACACTTTTGCAGCACACTCCACTTCACGGGAATCAAAGTTGCAACGGGGCAGCTTTTAGCCTGAGCCATTAATTGCCAGCAAAGTCTCGGGGAGAGAGCATGTAATTGGCATTTATGCCATCGACGCCAGCACGCGCTGGAATTTGTCTGTCAGGCCACGAGCAGAACATGCAGAGTCAAAAATTGTCAGCGGAGTGTGGAGCCAAATCCTACTGGAGTGTAAGCATTGCTCAGTGTGATTATACTGGGCTGCCGTCTCGGTGCCAAGCAGAGAGGACTGCAAGGTCAGATGTGGCACACCAAACAAACGCCCGACAAAGAAGCGCCAGATTAAAAAGTTTACAGTGCCGCGGGTGTCGATGGGAAAGCGAGACCGAGACAAATGCAAAAGGATTCGTACAGTGAGCTCGTATGTCAAGATGGCTGCACCTTTAATAGTTTTACACAACTGTAATGTTAATTTATTTTCTGTGTAGCAAAATGTTTCTGTCTGACTGGTTGGCATGGATATTTGAATGTTACATTACCTCCGGATCTAGATAAACAGAACAACTTTTCACATAAACAAATTCATGTACTTTATATATTTCACAATGTATATATTTTTTTCTTGTTTTGTGATCACATAGTGCGTTTCCCTGATACATAGAAACAACAGCATATGTTGGACCACAGCACTCTGCTGTCTGAGTGTTTGGGCGCTAGCCTGTTGGTTGCTTGTTGCATCCCAAAGAGTGGCAACGTATGTGTGGCAAAAGAAGAAACGCACAGCAGACTGGAACTGGTGATTGCACATGCCGAGTGATTGCGTGTGCAGCTATAATTAACGGCGTCTAAACATAGTTGCGATTGAGTTCTTTCATGCAGGTAAGCTACAAACTGTTCTCAGTTAACGGATCTGCTGCCGAGTTTCCGCCTTCAAGTGCGTCACGTTTTGTTGGTTCTCGCTCAGTCAACTTGGTCAACTGGCTGCCTCCTCAGCAGTTTGCCATGCTGTTCCTTCTTCAACAATAAGCCCCCTTTTTTTTTCAGTTTTTCTGTATCGGCATCAAAAAATTAGTGTGGGGGAGAGAAAAACCTCATAGTGGAGCCAGAAATAGACGTGCTGTTTCTGCAGCAGGAGAGTCTACTGTGGACGCTCTCGCAGCTTCTGCGAAAGACATCAACATCGAGATATGTTGTGATTTTGTCGAATGCTACATTAAAGGTGATTGACAAAAAATGTACTCTACAGCTGTTAAAACAGACCCAAATATAATTCTTCCGGTGCTAATCCAGCAAGCTAACACTAATGTTAGCTTACATTTGTGTTAGCTCAAAAACTTGAATATGTTTTTCAGGCACTCCATCCAGCTGCAGATGCAACAGAAAGTAATTGGTGGGAGCAATATTTATTAGATCCTCCTGAAAAATATTTATTGGAGAAGGATCATTGGCAAAATGGATGAAAATGTCGTTTTTTGTGTTTTTCAGTTCAAATGTAAAAGATAAAAAATCAAAAATAAAATAACAGATGACGCAAAAAATATCAGTCCATCGGCTTTGCTCTACTTCTTGTTTGGAGAGGATTTTTTTACTTCCCTCTGCTCTCAATTTAAATTTATCTGGCCTGTGGCGTTTCATGACTTTCTGTAAGTCTCATATTTTCCACATCAAATGGAGTAACTCATTTTTTTTATAATGGATTTTTATTCCAAATGATTATCCAAAGTGGTAGCAGCATAAAAAATAATAGTTGTACAATGTCAGACTATATTCCTAAGTGAAATGGTGCAACTATTCTTAATACTATCTAGGTCTCTGTATATACAAGCAACATGGAAATAACAGAACAATTGTTCTGCACCAAGAAGCTCCTCAGACTACAATGGTTCACATACCAAGATTATATTTATGTGCTCAAACACTTTTTAAACTCAAAAAAAGTGAGTTTAAAAATATGTATGTAATTTTTGTGTAATTTGGTCACAACACCAAAATGCATTCTTGAAAATGATCCATAAACAATATTGGTGAATGTACAGAAACAATCAGCATTAAGGAGAGATAAAACAAGAAAGAGATAAATAAATAAAGAGTTGAGGAAGATCACGGATTTCCCAGAAACACCTTTGGATCAGTATGTTTTGTTTTCCATGATAGAAAAAAAAAAAAAAAAAAAGAGCTGAATCCTAAATTAAATAAAACTGAGAGTGAAAAACATATTTTTTATTTCCCCCTCAGAGTGATGAAACAGAGAAGGAGAGCTCTGGAAGTTGATTTGCCGCCAGAGCACTTTTGGAGAAATCAATAAAGCAAATATAAACGACCCATTTGTTTTCCTCCAAGCTGCCACTGATTTGAATATATATAGTTACGTGGACAGCATGTGTAATCTGCTTTTCGAACTGGAATATAGTGTGCTATTAAGGTCACTACCCAGCGCTCTTAGGAGATTACAAGTTGGGGCGCATTTCTATGTGCACAGAGTGCTGCAGCGAAGTCAGCAAACCCTGGAAATTAATTTACAAGTGAGAGCCTATGCTGTCATTTAGAAATGATGAAAACTCCAAATACTAGAGGTAGAGGATTAAAAAAAAAAAAAAAAAACCAAAAAACCAAGTGTTTCATTTATTTATTTATATTTTGCTTGAAAGAGACTCTGGGAATAAAATTTTGAACTAGGAAAAACAGTATTTTCTCAATAACAACTCTAGAATTAATATACTTACTATGCCTCACCTCACAATTGGCAAGTCTCTAGTTTTTAAATGTGTTTTGTGACAGATTTAAGCTCTCAAGGGAAGCACCATGCTGTGTGCTTCCCAAAAACACAGTAGGGAGCTGCTGGCTTGAAAAGGCTGGTGCATTCTGCTTCTTATTCACTTTAATAGTTATTCTTGTATTAAACTGCCCGAGCCCCGTCATAGCCGCATTTGAGATGAGAGTTTAAGACTCCTTCAAGATGCGGAAAGAGTGGAGAAAAACTTTACTCGTCAAAACCGAGGAGCTTGATATGCATCGATCATGTTAGCGACAGAGATGCAACGCATACCGTATGATCAGTGGAGGAAAAACCTTGTTTTGATGCAGAGTGGCTGTGGACCAGCAGACAAAAAGAAACTGCATAAAATCATAACAGAAACCAGTCTTTTAAGAGAAAAACATGTCGATAAAATCAATATTGCTTATAACCAAAACATTTCCAATGTTGCGAACGATTTTTGGATTAACTGGTTCTGGCTGGAACGTTCTGATGAAGCCGTGTTTTATTCATTGATATGTTGCTGAAAGAATAAAATCCCTCTACACGTTCGACTTTCAGATGAACTCGTGCAGGTTCTCAGTTCAGTCTCATTGGCTGCGCCTTGAGAAGGGAAGTAAATCCACAACATGAGGTGCCCGCCCCCAAATGTGGCAATTCACAGTGACGCTTTTGTACCAAACACACCAAAAATAATGGTCAACAAGTTTGACTTTGGATTTAGAAGTCCAAAATGCGTTTTTTCGCAAGGTTTTGTGAATATCTTAGCCGGGCCTCGATGTTTACTTTGATAGATGCTTCTGCACCCCATATTCCACACAAAAATGAGAATAAAGGAGATTGGTTTCACGTGTTGAAAAGAGCCAATTGTATTGTTGTGAGGGACTTGACAGCACCCACCTGAGCAGCTTTTGCCTTCACATTTCGTCATTCTTCATCACCCATTGCAATGTCACTATTTTCCCAAAATTTCTTTAAATATTGATGACTGCCTTCGCTGTGCTCTCGCATGTCTCTGTCGAATGCTGGGATTTGGAGGGGTTTTTTTTGTTTGTGCCTAGTAAACCTTTTGATCCTTTGTGTGTAAACTATGGCTTCAGATAAAAGACGCAAATGAGCAAAAAGATACAAGAATCAGAGAAATTCCACTAGGAATTTTTTTTTTAACTTATATTTCGCCCTTGGATGTGCTTTCCAGATAAAACATACTGGATATATGTCACGTTGACGTTTTGAAATTATTTATTACAGTCTAATCTTTTACGACACATAAAACTGGAATACTTTTTTAAATCTTCTGAAAGTACGTCCATTTGCTGTGTTCATTTCATGTTCAACTTCCAGAGCTGAACTGTTTGGGTGCCTGCAGCTCAAGTGTTGCGAAAAGGTCTGCGGGCTGCATTGAGCTGTGTGCCACTGTCATCTAAGAATCTGTTATTTGTGAACACATTATTCATCGTCTAAAACAGCAACCTAGATTTATCCAAGACAAACCAAAGCCAGTTTTGGCTTCAAAAGTAGGTACATAACGCTGCGAGCCGCTGCACTGTGAGCACTGTTTCCGACACTGGGGTATTATGACATCTGTACTTTCCACATGTTGGCCAACTAGAAGATACCACCAACCAGTCTCTTGAAAACCAGTGATGTGACCTCTATCGACCTCCAATGTTGTGTGTAAGAAGTCTGTGTCCATCTAAGATGATCAACGTGTCCCGCAACTAAGAGTGCAACTCACTAAAACTTAAACAGACCAATCTGTTTGAGACCAATCTGGCACGCTGTCTACTTACGGTCCCTTTGCCCAAACATGGAGAGTTGACCTTGGCGGGGGAGAAGACGCCACCCTCCACTTCTCTCTTTCCATCCCTAGTTCCTTGTCTTTCCTTCCCAGTGTTGTGCAGTATATGGATCTTACTGAGCCCCACTCCAAAGCAACTGAGAGAGAGGCCAGATTCATGACAAAAGACTAACCAGTATGATTCAGTTGACTGGTTGACGGTCATAATGTTATGCCTGATCAATGTGCTTCTCTTGTTTTTTCATCAAACATTTGCTTTTTATCACTATATCGTATAACAACAGTGATCTCAGAGTACCTAACTAAGTAACCCGCTGAGGTTAACGATGCTGAAGTTCTCCAAACTCTCACCTGAAAGGAAGCGACGCATCAGTGCGTCTTACGTTTAAGGCGAGCGCATCAATCCTTTAGACTAATTGTCATTTGCTGACAAAATGCACCAACCAGAACTTGTTCTGACATATTTCCTTTGCTTTGTGATCCCTCCTTGTCACAACAAAGTCTTTTTGTTGCCTTCATTATCGTTCACCTCCAGATGACTGCTGAGCCCGCTTCATTCCAAGCTCATCCCCTCAGTATGGAGCTCTTTGTAGAATAATGCTGCCTTCTGGATCCTTCTAAACTCTGACTGCTCATGCATCTTTGAGGGCCGGAGCCGCTCTGTATCTCTCCTTTTCAATCAAAACCGATCCTAAACCAGGGTGTTTGGAGAAATCAAAATGAACAACTGGATTTTACGATTCAAAGCTCTGCCGACTACACAACTGATTCCTTTCTTGGTTCATTTTGTTAGTCATTAGTTTGCTTTAGGCTTGCGTACATTTCATTGTGCAATACGCTTCCCTCTTCCTCCTGCCTTGCATCTTACATCAGATTCTCTAGACTATTTGTTTAGCACATTGTGTTCCCAGAGAAGTCATGGTTTTAGGTACAAAGCATAGAGAAGCCTTGTCACAGATGGCACATTTGTGCTGATGGCTGCTACCCCTGTGGTCTGCAGTCAGGGTTTTGCTTTTGCTGGGGAGGTGGTTGGGAGGGAAAGGGTATTGTGTGGCGTATGAATAAACGCTCCTCCTAATCTTCCATCCAATCTGCAGAAAATCAAGATAAGAGCCACTGAACCAAATCTTTGTTTTCCCTGCTCCCCTTTCCCCCCCTCCCCCGCCCTCTCAAAATGCTCCCCAGGAGCAGAGCTGTCAGTGACAGGAAGAGAGATGAGGGAACTGGTGAGGGAGGAAGAGGAGGAGGAGGAGGAATACTCTGGTAGAGGCATGTGGTGAAAGTATGTGGAAGAAAGTGGGAAAAGGCGAAAGAGCCAAAGATGGTTGTGGAACCCACTGACAAGAAGTTGAAAAAGTCAAGGAAATAATGAAGGAGAGGAAGTCACCCAATTAATAAACAGTGGCAAGCAGTCTGGACCTGTAGGATATTCAGACAAGGCCAAGAAACAAAAATAATACTAACAGTAAAAAAAAAAAAAAAAAAAGAAAGTAAAATTAATTTTTGACACCACTTGTTCAAATTAAACTAAAACAATAAAATGGAAAACTTACTTGTATCATACCAATGCAGACAGTGCTGGATTGTTAGGTTGATGTCCAAGAGCTGCATCTTGGAGGAATTTTTTTCCAGTGAAAATATAAGCCAATCAGAAGCTCTTCTATGTGGTCACTAGCCAAGGACTACTTATCCAGACCTGTTCTGCTTTCCTGTCTGAAACAAATAGCTGTTACTGACGGCTTGACCAACCAAATGAAATCTGCATCCTCTAGAGCAAAACTGCCACGACGCATGCAGGCAATTAGTTTTTCTATCAAATGTAAGGATTAGAGGGGGAAGAAGTGAAAGAAACTTTATGTTCACGCTATCAATCCAATCTAACTGAGGTTGAGATATTCTGCAAAGACGAACAAGATATGCAGCAGTAATTACAGGCAAAGTGTTTGTATATGTAGCTGAATAAAAATTCATGCGACACTGCAGTTTTTTTATTTGAAAAAATATTTTGGATTACCAAATGTCCTTCTCCTTCCATATTACAATCATACATTAAAGTGTTAGTCTATTGTTGCAAGCCTTCAAAAAATACATCGCACTTGTTACGTGAAAAAATATGGGAAAAGTCACATCTATGCAGGTGTATAAATACAGAAAATAGTGTCGTATGTGTGCTTCTCTGCACGTTTTCTGTAATTACAAACAAGGAAAAAAAAAAGAAAGAAAGAAAAGGAAGAATGCTTGTGGAGAGATGAAACATAATGGATCTCAACAGCAAATCCTCTGCTGACGGGAGCGAGCGCCGAAAAATTAGCTGACAACTAGGAAATGAAACAAATGAGTCAGGAAGTCACACTAAATGCTCAACCCAGACTGAAGACACTAAAACTAATCATTTTTGCTCATCACTGTAATTCATCTCTCACAATTTATCTTGCACTTTACTGAATTCACCAGAAGAAAATCCTAAGAACTGACTATAAAGGTCTAGCTATTATTTTATATCACATAGCTTGCCCCAAGTCAAGGCCTTGAGTTCCTGAGACAGATAGAATGCCCAGCTCAGTCTGCCTTCATGGCATAAAGCCACGTTTTTAAATCCAGTCTTGAAAATAAACAAAAAACAAAAAACAAAAACAAAAAAAAATAATATATATATATATATATATATATATATATATATATATATATATATATATATATATATACTTTTTATGTGGATGTGGACAGAAATGTTACAGAACATGTTGCACCAACCTTGTGTAGTAGCCTTCAAAACAACATCTAATGTGGTCTGGCATAGTAGTCTGACATGTATGACTATACAGGTTGCATATTGCTTGTTCGGTTTTGCTCTACATAACCTTTCCTTTATGGCATAACATCAGTGCCTTTATGAAAGCAGCCTCTATCCACTTTACATTCATAATTCAGCTCCGTACTTGGAAAATTCAAACCCGTAGAATAACAAAGTCTCATAAAATGAAGGCATTTGGATGGATTTAGGGAAGACACAAACAGTGCCATAAGTGTGAGTATTGTAATTTCAGCGTCAATATATGCAACACATTGCTGTGCATCTTTGCAAAAAATGCTGTTGTACACTAAATGGGACCTAACCATGAGATCTGAATTTGTATTATATTAAAAAAAGTAGATATAAACTGCTTTTTTATTGAAAATTAAAAAAAAAAGTATGCACAGAATTACAAGCAGTGCTGAAAGTAAATTCACATCTGTGGAAACACTTCACAGATAAACAAGTCTTTTCTTTCTTACCTAAAGACATGAAAGTCATTTTTAAAGTTTATCATTTGAAGCTATGTTGATTGTTAATTTTTTTTTTTAACGTTGTTTTGTTTTGTTTTTCTCAACTTAATTGGACTTTCTCGAATAGCGAAAGCGTCTGTGCTCGACTTAAGATGCTGCTGGCTACGAATGCTTTCTCAAAAACCTTTCTTTTAAGTTTAACAAATGCAGAGCAACTGACTCGATTTCATACCCACAAACTGACAACAGCTCAGATGAAACCGAGTTTCTCATCACAGCTTCTTTCTGCACTAGAATATTTACACACCGTGAGGGAACACGGCGAAGGGTGGGGGTCTCTGTACGTTTGTCGAAGTTACATCATACAGTTAAACATAAATCTGAGCTTAATTTAACAGCAGCCAGAAGGTTTACACATAAACGTAACGATGATGCAACCGATTTACAGCGGGTAGGAGGAGCAATAAACACAGCAACATTTTCTCTGTTAATATATTTCTGTTTATTTAACATTAGGTTCACACAACGTGTCATTAATAACGCAAATGATGATTACTTACAAAGAAATCAAATGAAGTTAGTAATTGCACAGAAACGACGTCAATTGAATTCTGATGTTCAGTTTTTTTCAATTGGACATCAATATATTTATTTGACTGGTCTATTCTAGCAATTTGAATTTCCTTCACTGAAAACAAATAACAGATTCTGTCATAATTGTAGTGTGTTTGTTTTTTTTTGTTGTTTTTTTCTTCTGTGAGAGTGTGAGTCTTCCCTTCTCTGAGGATCTCTAGCTATCCATGCCATCCCTGAGCAGGAGGCACACCGGGCACCTTCTACCTCCTCGGGTTCCAGAGGATTTAGGGAGCTGCGGCACAACCGCCGGATGACTAACCGAATTGAAATCCATCTCCTCGTCTCAAATCCTCACAAACCTTCAGTGTCAAAGACGTTTCCAGAATCATACCACATATGTCCTCTGCGTGTCCAGCGCCCTTGGATCTCCACTTGCCTCCTCGCTCTCTATTGACATCCTGGACTCTAATCGAAGACTCGCCAGGATCAGATTCACCTCCTCCATTCACCCTCACCGCCTCTAAGCCTGCCATCATATTACTACTCCTCAGACTTGTTATTGTCCTCTTCAAGACTTCCGACTAACTTTCTCTCCTTCCCGACCCCTGTAATTGCCTAAAGTTGTAAACATACCTGCTTGCCTTTATCTTCTGTGTCCCCCAGTCGAGGCTGCATGAGAATCAGAAGGATAATCACAAACATGACAGTTTCCTTGTCTGTGTGGTTAGGATTATTATCTTCAAAAAAAAAAAAAAGTCATTTTGTCTTCTGATTCTGGTACTTTTCTTCATTAATCTTTCCTTCTGTTATGTAAAGTCTACACATATTGTGTCACACTCATCACCAGGTCCCCCGTCCCCTTCACTATTAAATCTAAAATTGATTTTTTTTTTTAGTTTTTTTTCCAGTTCAGTTTCACCCAACCCCAGGATTGATCGCTGCCTGACATGCAGAGTGAAGAAATAACCTGTTGGTTTGGATTGATTTTTTTTTTTTTTCCCTTCTACCTTAAATAAATAAATCGTAATTTGAAAACTGCTTTTTGTATTTGCTCTGGTCACCTTGGTCCAGTTATTAAAACCCGGTGGATCTGAAGCATTTGCGTGCCAGAAAAAAAGGGGGAAAACAAAATAAATCTGTAAGAAGGAAAGTACTAATCGACATGCTTGTGCACAGATCCATGGAATATTTTTGCCCAAGTGCCATCAGTAACTCTGGGATAATTTCACCACAAATGGTAGCACACTTGACTTTTACCTGCTGCTTCTTGTTCTTCTTGTTCTTCTTGTTCTTCTTGTTCTTCTTCTTCTTCTTCTTCTTTATGAGAGTGCGTGTGCTTTCTGGATGCGAGTTAAACAGGTACTTCAGTGGCAGCAATGCGCCACTGTGTGTCCTACAGAGAGGTTAAACGGTTCTCAGAACATCAATGACTATACAGTTGGCATGCTTGTGTGTGTGTGTGTGTGTGTGTGTGTGTGTGTGTGTGTGTGCATGCGTGTGTGTGATTTGCTGTTGACAGGGGTGTTTTTCCACTGACAGCAGTGATCAACGGTGAGCACCCCTGGCTTGGCACCAAGCTATTACTTAATTCATTGACATTTTGTGTAATTGCCTCGGGGCAGTTTGCAGGGGAGGCACGGGGGGTTCTAATGGGATTAGATTAGAGAAATACAATTACCATTTCACGTAGAAAGAGAACACTGAGAATCTCATCAACTCAGGGGAGCTGAACGAGAAGGCGAGTTATTTATGTGTTTATCTGCATGTGCACATAAGTTCAAGAATAACTAGGGAGACAGAAATTTGCTCACAACGTGCCCATGTTCCCGAGCAGGGAGAGCAAGTGAGGAAGCATAAACCTTAAGGAGACTTATGAGTATTACTAGCTTTTTCTTTTTTGTTTCTTACTTTACTCGGGTTTATCAGGGTGGATCGCAATGGCAGCCTCAGAAATGGCCCTGTCAGAGCTCTTGGAAATGTCGATGTGCAGATAATGACATGCTGAAAGCTCTAAACCACCAGCTTGTCACCTGCTGGTAATTGGTTCTTCTACCAGTTTATTGTCTCCAGCTGCACAGCTCATCACAGATATTCCCATTTTAGAAAGTGAGGAAGGGACAACAGGAAGAGATGAGAAGACCGAGACAAATATGAACATTTTCATGTGCAAGAGTGTGCCGTGCGTGGAGAAGCTGCAGGTGCACATTAGCTTCAAACCATATGTGTCTTTGTGCTTATTATTAATTAGTTGGCATGCCCTTTGGAGTAGATGTGCGAGTGTTGGATTAAAAAACAAACAAAAAAAAAACATTTGCAAAAATCTGTTGTTTACTAAATTAAAACGAGAATTCACAGTAACTTGATTTATCTTATCTCATCAAGTGATGTTAGCAACACTGCAGGTCCTGAGCAAAAGTGGGGGGTGGGGGGGTTTGGTATCATTGAGCTATTTTAACATTTTAAACCACAATCAAACCTCATGCAGTACTGAGTAGATTACAGTGAGACTAGGTTTTGCATAAACACAGTTAACATTTAATCTGCTGTAGAAAAGCCTCTGTGTCAAGATATGTTATTTTTCTTTCACAAAAAGGGAAACGCCATGGAGCTCTAGAGGTTTCTATTAGATAGCTTTTGTAATGCAGTGTGTTCTATTTATGCAACAACAAAACATTATCAAACTACTTAATTTGCATTACCTTATGGTTAGCATGTATGACTGACAGAGCTGCAGGTACTTTTATAAAAAAAAAAAAAGAAAAAGTACTTTACATATATATTTTTTTCAAACCATCGCTATTTCCTGTCAGTATGAGACATAATCTCTAGGAAAGAATCAAGCTCCTCTGCCTCCTTCCTGTGGTTCTGCTACCAGCTGCAGAAATACACCGCCTGGTCAGAAACAACCAATCACAGCCAGGAAGAAAGTTTTAGAGCTGCCAGTCAAGCTTGTGTATACACTGCTTACACCCTCCACCCCCTGCTTTCTGCGCCGTTACAGCTCCGAATGAGCGGTCCAGTTAGCATGGCCATCAACGACAGATAAATAGTTTTCCTCTAATGGTAAGTTGTTTCTCTACCATTAGCACAGCTTCAGCGCATACACAGGTGTGATTGACAGTGCTAAGACCCTCCTCAGGGTTGCGATTGGCTGTTTCTGACTGGGAATAGTGCGTTTTTGCAGATGGCAGTAGGACCGTATCCTGAAACAGTTTAGGACTCCCTTACATATGAATAAAATGCATGCTAATGGCAACTAGTGTTAATGCTTTTTGATCCATGTTTTAATTTAATCTTTAACTAGAAAATAAATATACAGTTAAAAATTCTTTCACTTTTTAGTGAAACTTTCTCAGTTGCTTGTCAACTCCAATAACATGTTGGCCAGCTGCATAGTATCAACTCAAAACATTTAGGCATTCAGGCTTGGTGAAGATGGCACGCTGAAGGTCAACCATGTCTCACAGTTGGGAAAAGAAAGGAGTTTTAAATGACACCGCATGTGACATGGTTGTAAAAAGCCGATGGGGC
This sequence comes from Poecilia latipinna, assembly GCF_001443285.1. Lineage (NCBI taxonomy): Eukaryota > Metazoa > Chordata > Actinopteri > Cyprinodontiformes > Poeciliidae > Poecilia > Poecilia latipinna. The sequence continues at coordinate 322,390 of NW_015113162.1, read as the reverse complement.
CAAGGATAACAAGAAAATGCTGATCTACTGAGTTTTTCATTCATAGCAACCTGTCAGGTTTGCTGTGAATGGTTCAAAAACGAGATAACGGACTGAAATAAATATTTCAAAGCAATGAACATTTTATCTGCACCGATTTGAGAAATAAGACAAGAGCGGTTTTAAAAAAAATACTTCGTTCCAACTGAGGTATGTGGAGGATGTTCTCTGAATGTACCTGGAAGCAGATGAGCAACAGCAACAAAAGACGATATAAAAACATGGATCCATCTCACCTCGTATCAACAGGTTAAGGCTGGTGGTGGTGATGTAATGATGTGGGGGATATTTTTGTTGATAAATTTTTGTCCCTTTAGTATAGCTTAGCTGAGTTTTATATTGTGTTCCTCAGTGGCCTCCACTTTGAAATGTAATGGAGAAAGAGCTTTGCATCATCAAGGCGCAGCCAACAAATCCAGAGAAACTGTATGACGCCATATTGTAAAATGGACCAAAAAATAGCTGAGGGACGTTTCTGACACCTACTTGAACCTATACTATGAAGAATTAAACTAGCTCTTAAATCAAACAGGATGCCAGATGCTACACCAAGGTGCATCTTGTAACCAGGGTAATTTTTGCTGGATTCACTTGTATTTATTTTACAAATTTAAAGACTTTTTTTTTTGAATCCTCCTTTTCTTAATTTCTTTTAAAAACAAAAATAAACCAAACAAGAACAAACACCATTAAGCGTGTCTGTTCTCGCGAGGTTTTAGTGTCACGTGACCAGCCGTACGTCAGCGTCTTAATGGACAGGTGCTGCTCTTACGGGTGCTGCTCACCGGGCTAGGTGGGAGACGCCGTCTGTCGCTGCCACAGGTAGGATTCAATACATTTGTAAGCCTCGATCATATGCTCATGTTGCTGTCTCTCACTGATATGCTTCTCAACTTTTAGATGTGTTTTGATCGTGGATCAAAACCTCCAACTGATCACACGGTTTGACAAGTTGGAACTGGTGAGTGTTTGCTTGTTTGGGAGCTAGCATGCTAACGCTGGCCTCCTGGTTATTGTTTGGGTTCTGTCAGTGCAAACTGACTCGAGCCGAATATGTTAGTTTGAAGCATTTAAACTGAAAAATACTTTAAATGGTGAAATACTATTTTTATTGTATGCTAGCATGAAATAGTGAGAAATTTATATTAATGAATAATGGATAAACTGTCTTTACTTTTTTTTTTTTTTTTTTAAATTGAATGTGTTTTTATACCGCCAGCAGGTCAGTACTGTCTCAGGGTTGCACTGTTGTAATAGTCTCTTACAGACCATTGTTACAAATTTGCCTAAGATTAATCAAAGGTAGCTTATATGTTCAGTTAATACCCATTGATGCTCGGACATCAAATACCAAGGATCATGTTACCAAATCATGAGTAATGTAGCTAATTTGCATCATAAATATCTAAATGTATATCAATTGCATGTGTGCCATTTTCAAATTGACAATCAAATTCAGTTTGATTGCAAAAAGTCAAATACTACTTTATTGCCAGTTGGCAAATTTCAGCAATAATGGATTAGCAGTGAATGTACCTTGGGGTCTTTTTAAGGCCTTCGAATGGATTTTTATTAAAGATGCAAGAAAAATCAACAAACCAATTCTTCCTTTTTCAAGTATGATTGACGATCATCATGGCACACAATGAAACATTTTTTAACCTATTGATTAAATCCATCAAAAATAATATTTTGAGTCTTTAAATGCATTAATAAACATGAATTTTGATTGGTTCTTTGGAGTTTAGTGAAAGTCAGATTTAGTTTAGGGACACAGGCTTTGGTTTCCTAATGGATGGGATGTTGTGATTTCTTATTATTCTGTTTTTTGAAACCACTACCTATTTCAAAGAGACTGGAGCATACTTGCATTGCAGACCATATAAAATAATAATAATAAAAAAATCTAATTGGTTAAAATTAGAACTAGCAAATAAGATCTTAAGGACAAGTGGGCATTGGTATTGGTCAGTTATCTCGATTGGTGAATTTTAAACATCTTTACTGAAATACAGATGTGAGACAAAATAGTTTTTTTTTTAAATAGCACTCTAGTGAACATGTAGCAAAAGATAAAACAAATAGAAAAAAGTCATTATTGCAATAGAGCAAAACCCTTTCTGCTTGAAGTCATTTTTTGTGTGCATGTTAATTTGAAATTGGAATGTAACATACATGTTGCCTTTATATTTAGGTATTTAAAATTCTCATTAGCAAAGTTAATTAATCTAAAAGGTTCCCAAAGATAGAATAGCTGTGGGATGTTTTGACTGATTAGGGTTTTATTCTGTTATTAATCACATTTTTAAATGTATTTGCACTTCATATTAAAGAGGATTAGCAGTGGGATTTTCTTTCATTGTGGTTACGTTAAAACCACATCATTCTTTGAGATACAAATAATCTATTTAGATCAGTAAATGGTAATCTGGATTAGAGAGTGTTACTGTCTGGTGGTTATCCCAAAAGCATGCCTTGTAGTCGGTGAATCTTGAAGCTTCTCTTGTCTGTCTTGACCTTGCTTTCAGCTATGCTTCTACACCATGAGGGTAGTTCAGTAATTTTTGTCAAAGGATGTCCTGGGTGATGATTTATAACTCCATTAGTTTCTTAAAATACAAATGATGGTCATGAATCATGCCACACTCTGACCAGCCTCCTTCTAACAAATGTTGACCTTTGCATAGTTTCCCTGGCAATTTCCTTCAAAGCATTACCTGTGCTAACATGGCGCCTTTGTTAAGTTTGTTGCTAAGAGTTGCTAAAGTTCATGCACATATGATGCACTATAATAAGCAAGTTTTCTAACCCGTTTACTGTGGAACACATTTGTGGTACTAACATCCCAGCTTGCTTTCTTTCTTTGCGGTAATTTTGCCAACATGACACTGATGGTTACATCCTGAAGCTGTCCTTGACCTTTTGTTGCAAGACCAAGACACTCTTCTTGACCAAGCAACACAATACGCGTAGTTTGGAAGATGGGGAATGAAAAATTCTTGAGGACTTTACCGGGGGGCATGGACTTCTCAAAGTGGTTATTTGTCTGAGACCAACTCTTGACGGATTGTTCCAACAGTGTTATAGCAGCAAGACAGTGGCTGTATTTCACGTAGATTCATCTGTCATGTAGGGATATCAGAAGTTTAATGGGCACTGCTCTAAGCCATTGATGTTTAACCAGCTCCCATTATTAGAGCTGTTTCGCTGTCTGATTTATCTCTTCATTTTGACCATTGGATTTTTTTTTTTTTCCTGCCTGCAGCCTCGCCAATTTCCTTCTCCTGGAGAGGATTGAATGTGGTGAATCTTGAGACGCGATCTTGTCAGGTGTTGCGAAAATCCACTTGGCTGTGCAATTCATCAGTATCTACATTGTGCACACACAGCCCTTCATTTATCTCTCTGGTACCATAAAAATCAGTTGATTTGGCCAGTGAACTCCATGGCTTCTTCTTTATTTTCCCTCAACATGGTTTCTTATGATGGCCATTGGGGGGGAAAAACGTCACTGGAAGGAGGCACTCTCTGTTTTCAAAACTGTCATGCCACTGTTGTTTTACAGTATCGGTTAGGGTTACAGTGGTAAAGCATTTTCACGCTGCACCCAAGATTATTTGGATTGCTTTTACCTCCCTTAATAAATTGTCACAATTTGAAAACTGCAGGTTGCACTTCCTTTGTTGTCTTTGTACTGATTAAGGGGCAAGTGCTTTTTCACAGCACTGCGGTGAGATGACACTAGTTTAAATTTCCTAGTATTTCTTATCTACTAGAAACCTGTCACATGGTGCAGCAAAAATGGGGATCTGTGTATTGTGGATTATCAAAATGAAATCAATTATCAATTAGTCAGCCTTTAAAATAGAGTAACCAACCCCTTCCCACTGAATTGGAAGATCTGTTTATTTACAATTTTACTTCTCTATAAAGAAAATGGCCTCTTTTTTTTTCCCCCCTCCGATTTCCGTTGCTATCAGATAAATTTGTTCCTCAATTCTCATTTTGCTACCTTTTACTTTGCAATCATTTTACCTCCTCTCTGAGCCACAAAGCCCAGAGTCTTTTTTTTTTTTTTTTCACCATTCTATCTTAGAGACTTTTTTTGTATTTCCACTATAATAATCATCTCCTAACTTCACAATTGTCAATAAATGTGTGACATCTAGGTTTCACATGAGCAGTTTGATATGCCTGGGTTTTGTATTAGACTGTAATTTATACTTTTACAAAGCTGTAGTAAGCTAAAATTGTAGACTTGTCTTATTTCAGGACTGACACAGTAAGAAATTGCTGGGGATTGTAGTTTTGTGCTACATTCAGCAGTGACATCTTTCACACTACATGCTATCAACACAAAACGCCTCCTGTCAGTATGCCAGTGGCTAAGGACAACTCGGGCCCTATATTCACAATTTGGACAATATTTACAGCACTTCGCTTACTCAGCATTTGATTATGGCGCTGGCTTACTCCAATTGCATTAAATTTACCTCTGCCACTTACACTGAAAATTTCACAACACATTAACTAAATGGCTTCATGAAAAAAGCGACAAAAATACACACCGTTTGTCAACAATCAACAAACGAGTAATTTAGTGCGAGTGTGAAAATGATACTTATGTCCTGTAGCGGCTAACTCTACGCACATGCTAATGTTAGCTTGCGCAAAAACAACAAGGGGATGTTTGGTTTTAGCTGTTACATTAATATCATTGTCTCACTTATGAAAGTGCTAAATTTAACATCTTTTAAAAATTATTTTCATCACCGAAGACGTATGCTATTCTTTGCCGTTTGGTGAGGTTACGAGATGAACACGCAATAGCTTAAAGCTCCTTTACTTGCTAATGCATCTAGTTGTAGGTGCAACAACATTCGCTTTAAAAGTGGCAAATACTGATATATTGTCAGCAGAGAAACTTGTTTCTTTTACCTCATCAGAATTTCACTTGAGTGATGTTGATGAGATCTTTTTCTTTTGCTTTGCTTTGGTCTAGAACACCAGAGGGAAAAAAAAAAAAGAAGCTCTTTAGCTGCTAACTTGCGCTGTTGCCACTCCCGTTTCACTGAAAGCTTGGCTGATTGCTCTGCTGAATATGGGACTAATAAGAATGTAATATTCATGTGTTGATTCATCAGTGTGAGTAACCCAGTGCTTGTCATTACTGGTGCCACAGATCAAACATTATTCACACCCTTTATCCTGTCACTTGCTACTTGATAAAGATGCTTAAAGATGCAGGAAAGTCTGCATATCAATCCCTCATTTGGTGCAACCAGGCAGCTGAGTTCAACTAATTCTTTTGTCTAAATGTAAAATTTGATCTTTTCAGTGACACCGTTGTCAGTGTTGATTTGGCATGAGCGAACTTAATAACACTCCCAATTATCAGTTTGACACCACGCTTAAGTTAAGGTAAAGACAATAGATGACACCAGTGCAAAAAAAAAAAAAAAAGAGAAACATTTGCCTTCACTGTCTTTGTTGTTATTTGCAGGTACCTCAGAATAGCATGAAAGACTGTTTACAGTGGCGCTGCTCATTAAAGTTTGCACATCACTGTCTCATTTCATAGACATACTGGTCACCTTATAATTAGGGTTTGGTGACATGGAATCTCAATGTTGTCTAAAGACGGGCCCACTGTCTCAATGCTTATTCTTAGCCATGGACAATTACTGAAATACTGACTCATTAGTTTCCCCTCACATCCCTTTCAACAAAGTGTAATCTATCTCCCTTGCATCCACATCCTGTCTGGGATGTTTTCAATTACTCACCATGTCCTCTGCCTTGCTTTACCGTTTCAGCAAAAATCCTCACCCTGCCTTCGGCTGCCGGTAGACGCCCAACAGTAGCTGCTTGTCTCTGAGCATGGTAGCCTTTTGAGAGTTCATCAATCTGCTTATAACTCCTGCAGTTTTGGAGAAGCGGCAAGCAAATAAAATGAGACCTTTTCATTTCATTAGGCAATTAAAGATGAATAAGAAATACTTGTAAAGGTATTCGTAGCTCACAGAAGGATTTAGACTGGTATTAAATTACACTGAGGCAAGCTAATTAGGTCACTTTGACGATTGTGTTTAGTGGTATGAAGAGTGACACATACTTTGTTTTTTTAATCTTTGAAAACATAACATTTCTATAAAGTGCACAATTATAAATGTATATATAAAAACATTGAAGTTAGTGGTTGCAGCATGACAAAATGTGAAATGGTTCAAGGGCTGCGAGTCATTTTGAAAGGAAAGGTGTATATATATTTTACTTTGGCTATTTACATCCCATTTAGTCATGGATTTTTCACAGTGCCATCATCTGCCCGACGGCAAAGTTCCCATTCCTAAATGTATGCGCTTGTGGTTGCAGGGCTGCAGTGATATCTGCCACTCTCAGCATTACTGTGGGGCTTTTGTGCGGCCCGTCAGAAAGGTGTTGTATCCCTGAGACTCCACACATCACGGAGCTCGACAGATTCCCAGCCAGTCTGCCTCCTGATAAGCCCTCTGTGAAATCCCAGAGCCGAGGAGCGGTTCGATTAAAATAATTGACAAAAAAAATGAGGGAATACGTCCATATTTCCCCTTTCTACCTGATGACATAGAGATAGAAAGAGGTAATTAAGTGTCTTGTTCAGCCAAGAGAGGTGGTGAGTAAACTACATCAGCAGCCTTTATGTCTGCTAAATTGCTAAAATAGTGTTCGCAGTTAACCCTATTGGCCTTTTCACCCTTTGCACGCACCTCGTGAGTTTGTCCAAGTTGCTGACAACTTGGTGAAGGAGTCGGAGGAAGAACCATGCCTGATTAACAGTCGTCTATCCCTCTTATAAATTCTCTTTTCATAGCGTGTAGTTATTTCAAATAGTCCAGAACCGAATCAAGCTGTTTAGCAGATTCTTAGAGGAACAAGTCCCACAACTGCTTTAGGATGCACCGGGCACAGCACCAAAGGTTAATATCGCTGCCTTTACAAATCTCATTGCAATGCTTTGACTTGCTTTAACAGTAGCTAAAGGCCACTGCAAAAATACCAGACCTGAAATGGAAAAAATGATACAAATCGATATTATACATTAGCACTTAGCACAAAGTGCTGCTGCAAGCTGTAGGCAGAAAGGGAGGAAGCCCGAAATAGATAACGGCTTCAGTTAACAGCATTTAAATTAACACAGAGACTCGGTTGACAATGAAAATGGAAGGCGCATTGAAACATTTTATAAATAAACCCTACCTCAGTTCAGGTGTAAATGAGTGTGAAGACATCATGGCGTTTTAAAATGCAGAGCAGACTGATGTCTGCTAACAACGGAAGGTGAAATTCGGAGCTGTCAGCACGATGTGCTATGATTGAAGACATATGGTGACAGAAGTTCAACTTTGCAGATAAACTTTTTATTGCTGTTCATAATATCTCAGACAGCCCCTTTCTAATATGTTTTATTCTCACATTTCCCACTATTTTTAGGACCGAATTTGGATGATCTCATAATCATCAGTAGTTTATTTATCCGCATCACTCAGTGATTATTTAATGGTCAAATTTGTTTAAATCTAAAGCATGTCACAGGCAAGGGAGATAATGTCATCTACCAGCTACTATCTTCAGTTGGATTCCTGTTGTATGTAGGTAGTGGAAAAAGACAATCTCTAACATGCACGTCTAAATGTTGTGTGTGTCTGTTGGATTTTCACACGAGTCAGGACACAAAGCCATGTCCAGCAACCAGCTCTTCTCCTCTGAGCATTCTATGCTTCCTTACAAAGCTGGCTGCCTTGTTAGCAGTCCTGTACCACTGTTATGGAAGTCAAAGTAAAAAAAAAACGACAGTCTGACCTCGGTTTACCCTTTACATTGATGCTGATGGTAAAGAAGCTGGAAAAAGAGAAATGCTTTCAGTACCAATAAAGCTGAGGCTTTTTTCTCGCACTGAAAATAGTTTCTTTTGGGGGAACTCCATTATAGCCAATAGTGTTTTTTTAAATGTGTGAATTAAGACTGAAAAGGGAGCTTGTATACCCCCAGTGCAGCATGGGCCATTTTAAACTCCCTTGAGAAGTTTTTTTTTTTTTTTTTTTTTTCCTCTTTCCTAATCAGCGGAAGACAAAAACACTGATAAGTAGTTAATTAAAAAGTGTGAACACTGACTCAGAGTTCAACAACAGTCACAACTTCGTGACCCATGGCAGGCTTACTCTGACCGGTCTGCGATATCATCTGTGGTAAACATTATTAGCCAGTTGATGGCTGCAATGTATGTCGGAGGAGAGACGGACAACAGAGGCGAGACGGATCCCTCGTTGCCCAGATGTTTATTTGTCGAGGCGGTTTTGAGATCGGGAGATGCACTGCACACCATATCGGATGCAAGCGACGTGCATTCAGTTCGCCAGTGAAAGGCGCCGAGCGTTGCCGTCGGCTTTTATTTACCTGATAATGAGGCTGACGGAAGAATAAGTGAACATAAATATAAACAGCAGAGCGGGATACATCACCCACTTTGCTTCTCTCGCTCCTGTGATTGGTATGAGGCGACATTTAAGATGCAATATCATGACTGCTATGAATAAATCGGTATTAATCAGCGCTGAATCTGTTTGGGAGCCTTTTTTCACATTTATCAGCCTTTTAATATTAACATTGATTAAAGGCATGTCTCAAGCTTTAAGTCGCGGTGCTATTCAGCGTCGCAGTTCGAGACGTCTCATGAAGCCGATGGGTATCACATGGGAGCTTTTTTTCATCCATTAGGTTCCAGTAATGAGTCGGGGTCAGGGGGCATTGTGTTTTTTTTTTTTTTTGTTTTGGAGACAGAGGTTAGAGGCCTATAACCCAAAGAACATTGCCCCCAAAAGTGAGACACGGTGGTGTCCTCAAAGGTGTTCTGGATCTTGTGCAGGTGAAGGTAATTATGAAAAAGGATGCAGAAGTGAAGATCTTTGAAAGACGGCTTTGTCTTCTAACACGACAATGACTCAGAACACTTGCCACTGCTAGAAGCGGGCCTGCACAAAGCAACGACTTGTTTCGAATTCACAAGTTTGGGTTGAATTGAAGACAAAGATGCTTGCCTGAATGTCAGTGACATTGAAGAAAACAGAGAGATTTGCCGAAGAGAAATGAGCTGAGTTTACTCAGATGTTTAAGACTTTGAGAACACTAAAGCAAAAACAACTGCAGGCTGTTAACCAGCCAAAAGGACGAGAGCCTTTAAGGATCCCCACGATTCGATTACGGTTCAGAAGGCTACAATGCGATTACGAATCAATTCTTCCAACACTGAATGCACAGCTTTAGAGTTTTTTGTTTTAGCAATACCAAAAAAAAGGAGAATAAATACCCCAGACAAAAAAGTTTATGCAACAGAATGGATTAAAAAAAATTTCAGCACCTCCATGACAAACAAAGAAGAAGCTAATAAACTAACAGCTCAAATTATGAGATGTAGCAAATGCAGTTTAATTTAATCTGCGGCAACAGTAATCGGTGTGCATTTACAAATATCCCTAATTTGGAATTCTGACTCATTCATTGTGCAGTAGCACCCTCCATTATGGGCCTAATTTTTGTTCTTCTGTCATGTTTTCTCGATTCTTCTCCATGCAGTACACCTTTTCTTGTTTCTCCCTCCCGTTAACTTTCCTGTCGGGGACACGCTGTCCAATCACATCCCTATTCCACTCACTGCCCTTGGCAAAGCTCCTTACAAACGTGAGGGCAGGTGCATGTTCATGTTGCTGCTTAACATCGTGTTCCTGATGCAGCTAAAGTGGTTCCATTTTAGATGAAGCCCACATGATAATGAGCAGGTGTGAGGATGTGTTTGTGTGAATGTCTGCGGCTGCCTTTGTGCATTTCACAATAGTCTTTGATTAAGGCGATTCAGCCATAATGGGAGACGAAAGTTTGAGCTGGAAAATGAGGGTGAAAATTTAGAACATGCAGCACCTGCGAAAGGAATACAGTTCCACTTTCTCTTTTCTGCACACACAGATGTATCCATTCATGCTATACGTATACTAGTGCGTCTCAAAAATTTAGAATATTGCGTAAAGGTGAGATTTCTAGCCAGTCATCTCAGACGGTGAAATTGCAATTTTATAGCGATTCATTAGACAAAAGGTAAACTAGTTCAAGTTTTTATTTTTTTTTTACATTTTTTGCACTTTTAGTGACTATAGCTTACAGGTACAAAACCTGTACCATAAACTCAATGTCTCAGGAATTGACATACAACATTAGACCAATCAAAAACAGATGTTTTAAGTACAAATTTCAGGATTCTGAAAAGTGTGTGCGCTTTTACATTCACTGAATAATTGGTCGGGGCTCCTCTTGCATGAATTCCTGCATCAGTGTGACATGGCATAGAGGCGATCAGCTTGTGGCACTGCGTAGGTGTCATGGAAGCCCAGATTGATTTGATGGCTGGCTTCAGGTCGTCTGCCTTGTTGAATCTGGCGTCTCACTTTCCTCTTGACGACAGCCCCACAGATTTTCTATGGAGTTCAGGTCACTGGATTTTTCTGGCCAGTCAAGAACAGCCTGGTTGCTGAACTAGTTTTTGGAACCTTTGGCAGTGTGGACAAATGCCAAGTCCTGCTGGAAAATCAAAACGGCATCTCCGGCTAGATGACTTGTGTTTAGAAAACCCAGTGGACCAACACCAACAGATGACACGACACCCCAAACCATCACTGACTTGATGGTGGAAAGTTCAAACTGGACTTCAAGTAAGACGGACTCTGTGCTTTTACACTACTTACCCCTGGAATCTTGATTTCCAAGTGAAATGCAGAATTTACATTAACCTGAAATTTACATTAACCTCTCTGGTCCATTGTGCAACAGTCCAATTTATTTATTTTTTTTCATTTATGGTATTATTCTTGGCTACTGTTGGTACATCTGAAATGCATGTTTCTCAAATTAAACCTTTTGTGGATCCATTAAAGAAAATAGTTTTTTTCCCACAAATCTTTGGCACTACTAAATAAGCAATATAATTTTGAAATTTGAAAAGTAGATTCTTTAATCTGTATAAAATACAGAGCATTTTCAGCAAAGAGACTGCAACATTCAGCCAAAAAACAGGGTATAAAAGCTGAGGATGTTTCCTGGAAGAATCAATAGAAACAATCAAATGTTTTAAAGGATGTAGTGAGAATATGATATATATATATATATATATATATTTTTCCTCTTTCCGGACTTGTACTCCCCTTGGGTGATGCATTTCCCTCATAGTGGCCTTTGAGCAACATGCACACAGCACCTCCTTTTGGCTTACAGGGAATTCTCCTAAAGGTCACATTAGGATGGCAAGCCAAACGGAGTGGAAGAGGATAATCCTTCTCTCGCAGTTCAAGCCTCCCCTCTTGACACTTAAGCCCACACTGAACTGTACACCTACACACCTTTGTAGAACCCCAAAACCGGAAAGTCTACTGCCTCATACACAGAATACATATTAAAGATGTAGAGATGCAACTTCAGTTCCTCTACTCTTAATTTTTTTTTGAGTAAGCACTGGGGAATTGTAAGCTTTTATTTTTGTTGTTGTTGTTGTTGTAGGACAGTCAAATACAACCCCATGTATCCTAAACTAAACCTGTAACAGGTATAGGTAAACATTATTACATGAGTAGAACATGCTTTTAAAAACCAGCAAAAAAAGTAAGAAGTTGCCAGAATTCATGATCTCATCCACCATCAGAGAGCATTAGATTTGCACTTGGTTTTGTGTACGATAAGTCTGAAAATGTCTCGTTATGCTTCCACATTTGTCCAACCAGAAATTAGGAGAAAAGTCTGTGATTTAAGCCTTGAGCCCAGTCATGTATTACCCCCTAAAAAATCATAGTGGTTACGGGTTTGTGGGCACCTCAGTTTCAAGTTGCCCAATTGTGCCTAATGGCTGGGAAAATGCTAGAAACTCTCCTTTGTTTACCTTTTGTGTGATCTCGTTGCTCTCTGCTCTCCACCCAGAAATTGCTATTACACGTGTATATATATATCCTCCTGAAACTTTCCTTTAGGAGAGGACCTGTTGGCCTAACTTATATTAACAATTTATCTACACCTTTTTACCCCCCTTTGCTGTTCCACCTAGAGATGCTGCAAAATTACTGTTGAGACATTACAGGCTATACTTACCTGCCATACCGTACCTGTCTTCCATTGGTCTTGTCCACTTTACTGGCACTCTTCAAGGAAAATAACAGCAGCCATGCTCGCCATCCTCTCCTTGGCCACTGACATCCTGAGATTAACCTGTCAACGTTCATCACCATAATTTTCAACAGCCAAAAAGGACTCAAGAAATGATCGCGGTTATCATCAACTTGAGTGTCACTAATTCATTCTCTCTCCCAGAGAATGCCTGTGTCATGTACTCTGAAACTCGAGACCTGCCATACTTCATTAGTTTACAATAAATTGTTTAAAACCTTATTGTAGGCTTTCTGTTTTTTTAATGTGCCTTGTGAACATAAGAAAGTAGAAAACTGCAGCTCTGTGTTTAATAAAAGCTCAAAGCTTAAGAAGGGGTGCAACAGCTTAATGGGAATGTTGCTTTTGACCCTTATCCATGTTTTTGGTCTGAAACCTTTTCTTAATGTTGCTCCCTTTCAGTGCCATAGAAAATGTATGCTTTTTAGATTTTTTTTTTTTTTACCTACTCGTGTGACACTGCAGCATGCATAATTTGAATAACACACAAACCAGACAGCCATGGATTAACATCACTTAATCTCATGCTATCCAGGCATTTTACTCGTCATGGAGTCCTGGATGCTTGAAAGTGAGTGTGATTAATTTGGCTAATAATTACTGTGTGTAAACACATGGGGGCACCCTTAGAGCTTTGAAATTCAAATCACAGGTGGACATTTGATTATCGTGGAAATGTAAAAATAAACTTAAGTTGGCACTCTATTTAACATACCTAATCATACAGTGGCACACCACTTTTACACCTCTGATCTCAGTGTACACACACTAGTCAAAGCTCATCAAATGTGACATGTTTCAAAGATGTGAACTATTCCACAAAATGTCCTTTGTTTCTTCATAAGACACACGTACCATGCTTTTTATAAGACCAGAATTCATAGCAATATAGGGGCCAATATGTCAGCAGCTTAGGTCTTTGTTTTCAGTGATCTTACGACACATTGTTAAACAAGCTTAAAAGAAAAAGGCAATCTCAAATTTGCTACAATTTTTATAAACTCCTTGAGAAAGACCTCTGGTGTGTTGCAAAAGAGTTAAAATATAGGAAGAAAAAAAAAATAATGCACCCCAGAAACTTTACTCCTTGATGTATACTGTACAGAAGCATCAATTCAACCAAGAGTCCCAAGGGCTCACTTTTAAGTCCTTTCTTTCTCAGTAGTTATGACTTTATGCATGAAGTTACTTGGAAATGTCAGAAGAGACCCATTAGCTTATGATAATGTCTTCCACTATACAGTATGTCACTTCACACTCGTATTCCTGTTCTGGGTGCTAATGAGACAACTCGAGAGACCAGCACCTCTTGATCCGCAGGTGAGGAAATGACACCATCTTAATACTGGCACGCATGGTAATTCAATTCAGATATATATTTCTGTAATGCTTTTTTTAAAGTTTAAGCACTGAAATGGTTAACACTGTAGGCTACTCTTTCTACATTGCATTTCAAAATCAAATGTTCAAAGTGTTTTAAATGTTCTGTCATGTTGTATTGCATCTCTCGCTTTATGTAGGATTTCTTGGCAGTTGTTTTGTATTATTTCATTACTTTGCTGAGGCTGTGGTCAGCAAAATGTGTGAGTTTACAGATATGACCCCTGTAATTGCTGGCAATAGTCAGAGTGATTTCTGTTGTCACCAAGCATCCTGGGAGATTCACAGCTTGTGCCTTGGGACCACCGCCAAACTAGTTCAAGGTCACCTTGGTGAACAAACTGGCAGAAAGCACAGCCCCCAACCCCCTCCTATAGCTGCTCATCCAAAAATAAAAAAAAATTATCTCCCCACATTTCTTACAAAAGGGGAGGGGATGGCTGGCAATCATCTGTCTCGCAATACTGGCCACTCATCAGCTGCACTCCCACACCTTCCGTAAAGCACTTTCATATTTCACCTTCCCTGAGTACAACAGCGCCAGCCTACTCACTCTGCCCCTTCTCTGAACCCTACAAACCATTTCCCATCGCTGTTATGTCAAGTCCATGCTCCACCTAACAAGGTCCTGCTGACCTCAAGCTCGTGTCCTCTTCAGCCTTGGCCTCAGAAAGCCGGTCCCCGCCGCAGGGTTTGCAAGTTTAATTAACCCCAAACCTGGATCAAGCCAGTTTTGACAGCTTACGAGCATCTGGGCTTCTGGCAAGTTGTGGTGCAGGGACATCCATTGTCAAACACTTGCCTGTCTTTGCTGTATAAAGAGGATGCATGAAAGGTAGCGGTTCATTCTAAGATTGATCTCGATACCAGAGAAATTATCTTAAGCGTTAATAATATAGCAAAATGTTGAAGGAAAGTCGAGAGACACTGAGTGGACGAAGTTTGACATCTTCCTCAAAGACAGACTTTGTAGCTGTACAAAATAAACTTGCTTATTTTTTGTTTAATTTTATTGCCACTTTATAGCTGGAGCTTTTATTTGCATGGCATTTTGGTCCACATTTTTTTGTTTTTATACCTGGCGACATCAACTTTTGATTTTGACTTTTTGGTGAAGTTGTTGTACACTGAACTTCTGAGGTTTAGTTTTACCTACCTTGTCCTCAGTATGTGATATGCAAAATGTTTTAAACCTATTTTCATTGCATGGGCATCTTCCTTAATGGGGCACAGTCATGTACAACTAGAAACATTTAAAGTGAGGGGTAGTTGAGTATGTTTTTGCCAGGGACATAGTGCCATTTTAATGCACAATAAAGTAACTGTTACTTTCAGGTGTTATAGAAATGTACTCTCTAGTTTCCTTAAGCACGGTCCAAAATATACATGTCGGCTTATTTGGTCCTTCTCCAGTAAATTTCCCTTAGGCAACAGGCTATTTGTGTCTCTGTTGAAAGTTATACTAGTGCTTTTTGCCCATTGAATACTAAAAATGGGTACCAGCACCCCCCACGACCTTTCACAGGATTAAGTGGATATCAAAAATTTGTAGACAGCTGGAGTTTTAGAGTAAAATTAGATGGGCTTTGACTCCCATGAGCAGTCGAAGTCTGCCCATGGGCAAAACAACTAAACAATGTGCGCTTTCAAAGTTCAGCAGTTAAATGAGCACATATGCGAGTGCTGGTCTTTCTCTTTCCCAGTGTGCATCAAATGGGTCATAATTTGTATGCATGAGGATTAAGAGGAAAATGCTCAATAAAAAATATAACCCTGATCTCTCTTCACAAATGTTGGTCAGCTGTATTTCAGACATCAATAAGATTTTTATAATTCGAGGACACGTGCAAGGGCAAGTGTGCGAACGGGGCAAAAGCCGAATTGTGGATGGTTCCTTGTGCTTTTTGTCTGGAGTTTCAGCACCGAACTCAGTTCTGGGGATGGCATAGACTTTGGCAGGGAATTTAACATAAAAACAAAGGAAAGGGAGTGAGGAGTTGTTAACTTGTCGCAGTCAAACTTTAGGCTTGTAGACTAGTGTCGTGCATTGGTGTACTTACCAGCTTTTGTCATGTTTCTGTCGCATCTTTTGTATTTTATTGCGATTTCTATGATTCGACCAATGTAAAGCAGTGTCTAGTTTTGAAGGAGAAAACGGATGCATAATTTCCACTTTTTTCAGTAATATATGGAACATTTAAACTTCTACTCGGATCCTATTACTCTTAGGGTTTGAATACAATTATTGTCCCTTATTATACAATATCAGAGCGCTGTTCAATCCACCATTTTAGAAATGGTGTATGGCACATCTGTTAAACTAAAAATTACATTTAGGTTGGCCTAAAATGGCAGATAAGGAGAACATTACTGTGACGGGGTTCTCTTATGACTTGGACAAACAAAAAATGACTGCCCAAGGCCAGAGATCACTTTAGTGACATTTATTTAGCTCTTCAAGTGAACAAAGATGGCAGGTGCAGAATATATACAAGGACGTCCAAGGCGGGTTCAAAAACAAACAGAAGAACCTTCCATGTAGGAGTCCATCATCTTCCATGTGACTTCTCAGGAGTCCAGCCACAGACTGACTCCCTGTGGCACAGAGCCCTGCTTTTAAAGCCACAGGCTCCGCCCACAGAAAGACCAAACGAGCAAAACAACTAAACAATTATCTCTAACTCAAACTCTTAAAGGATACAAAGTAATAATAAATGCCAAAGGAAAAAAGAAAAATATGTAAATAAACTTGATCAAAAATACAATAATCAATTTAAGAGAAAACACTCAGTATGTTCCGATGACGTCACTACGTCATCACCTGACTCTCCTGGCGCGCCACAATCCGGAAATAACCCTGCTTGAAAACAGAAGCGGGAAAATGTTTGAAACTGAAAACAACTTGTTAGGATGGATATGCTAACTGAAGAGTACGGATCCTCAAATCCAGGCCTCAAGGGCCAGAATCCTGCAGGACTTGGATGTCTCTGCTTCAACACACCTGAATCAAATAATCGGGTCATTAACAGGACTCTGGACCATTTGATTGAGGAATGTTTGAAACTGCTGGAGTTCCTTGTTCGGAGTACGAATGAATGCTACATTATTTAAAAAAAAAAAACATTCCCCTTGTACCTTAAGTATAAACTACTTTGTGTTGGTTTGTCACATAATCTATAAAATACTGCGTTTGTGGTGTGAGACAATGTGAGAAAGTTCAGTGGTTGTAAAGTCCTACAATGTGAAAAGAAAATCTATGGCAGGCTTTTCTGTTCCACTAACTACTGACAAATATTTGACATCAGGAGCTGAAGTATGATAGGGGGGACGGGGGGGAACGCCAGGTGTTTGCATTTGATAATAAGAAGATTATGGTACAGTAAATAATAAATGGATGAAACTATGGCTTGTTGGCTGTAACACCAGTCTCCTTGCTTCTCCTTCTAAACTTTGAGAACTTCCTCTCCTCCACAAAAATGACCCGTGTGGAATTTTTATTTATTTTTTTTTTTAGCTGCCGGACGCGGATGACAGCTGGAATCTAATTTGTGACAGCTGTTTCGAACAAAGTGAAGAAAAGGGAAGAAGCGGGGGTAAAGCGAAACCCAACAGCTATGTCAGCATAGCTGTGTGAATACCTGGCCAGTGTGGAGCCTTGGAGTTTTTTGTCAGCTCTGTCACGCATCACTGTCTCATGAAATTAGAAACACAGAGGAACACAAATCTTGACATTGCTGGATATCTGTCTGACATTGGCCAACGTTAAACCCGCTGTCGCAGTGTGGCGCGAGCCGGCGACTGGTGTGCGACGCAAACAATGGCTCCTTTGTCTGGAAGCGCATTACAAGTGAGACAAAGTATCAGCCAGAACTTTTTGTCCTCTTCTTGACAATCATATCTAATGATCCAAATTTTGAATCAAGTCTTTCCGATGTGTGGCTGTCAGGAACTAAGCCTATGCATTAATTATATGCTCTTTGCCAGGTCAACAGCAGGGCCAGAGGACGGTGGGAATTATTCATTTCGTCAGGGTAGATTCGTCGGACCCTGGTTGGTAAGGAGTCCTGTTGATGAGGGCACAGGGCACACAATCCTCCTCCCCAAACACCTACTCCTATACGTGGAGAGCCTCTGGCTTCCTCCTCCTTTTGCCCTCCTCTTGGCCTCGGTTCCCCCCCCCCACTCGCACTTCATCAACTCATGGATGTCAAAAGGCTGCAAGGTAGAAGAGAACGGGGTCTTTTTCTTTCACTCTTTTCTCAGTGGGAAGCCCTTTTAGACACAGCAGCCTCTCATGATTATTATTCCCGCCCTCCTCCCCTTTCTCCTTCCTCAAGGCCTGCTTTAGCGTCTCTCCTTGCATTTCTCAGCTGAAGACACCTTATTCCCCAGGTCTAGAGACGTCTCGCCTGGGAGATGGCGGGGTGGCAGAAAGTAGCATGGATAGAACTGAGAAAAACACCAGATTTCTCTAGCAGCTCGGTCTTAATGGGATCTGTAAGATCTGAAGTTATTTCTCCCCTAACCGCACAGCACATATCATGTAATTTACATTTAAATTAAAAGAAAGAAATGTAATTTTGACCATTCTGAGGGCTTCACATAAAGAGAGGGGGGAAAAAAAAGGCTTCGCAACATGGCTGGATTCAGCTTGGAGTACTAAATGTGTCTCGCCCAGTGAGTTTCAGGCTAAACAAAATATCCGGATCAGACACGGGGAGGCCAGCGGCTCAACGCAATCAGAGAATTCGGCTAATGACGATGGTGCCAGGTGTATCGCCAGGTGTGGTTGATTAGAAGGAATGAAACAGACAGTGAAGGTGACAACTGGCGCTGGGTTCCAGCTGAGAGTAGACGGAGATTTTCAGATCAATGAGCTGCCGAGGACAAAAATATGAATCGCCTAAGAAACTTCCCTCTTTGATTGCGAATGATTTGATTCATCCTGACATGACAGAAATGATGAAGAAGATGGCTTCACTGCTGGACGATTTTAGACAGGTAAATCAATTTTTGCCGACTCCATACATCGCACTCAAAGGCGGGTGAAACTAGTTTCCCGTTCAGGACCACTTACAGCGCCTTGGAGAAGTATTCACACCCTTTTTAGTGTCACACAAACTGTCATGTTATAGCCGCAAGCTTCAATTTATTTCAGACAAACGCAAATTCTTGCATGACTGTCAAGTAAAAATTAAAGTTTGCCATCATGTATTGCAGTGAAAATGTTCCAGTGAAAAAATGTTGCAGTGAAGGAAAAAATAAAATAAAATAAAAATTGGTGTTTCTAATTTGACAAAATTTGCTGTCTTATTAATGGCCTTAAACCATGCAACCCATTAAAACCCAGATTCTCTCACCACTGCAGCTGTAAGATGCATTGTAACTCGCCAGTCAAAGGGAGGAAAAGTAATGTTGACCCCAACAATACATGACGGAGTGGGGACGACAGATGCATCAGTCTACTAAATTACTCCGCACAGGCCTCTTTCTCATTTCTGAATTACTGTTGAATTGGTGCACAGCTGAGGAAAGAGGAGGAAAACAAATCAAAGTGAAATGCCAACCATTTAGGTGAAGTTTTAACACCTGCGACTTTGCGTCCCAGCAGACAGACATACGTGCTGGCAGTTTTCATGCTTTTCGGCAAATTATGTCATTTCTAGGAGGAAAATGATAAATATTGATCTCAGAAGTTTGGGGTTGCATAGATGCTTGATATTACTTTTTTATGATGACTTTGATCGAAGTTCTTGGACAGAACTTTCTCTGTTGCATATGTGCAAACGCAAAAGTAATTGCTGAAAGTAAAATTTACAAATGCAGGTTTGGGGATTAGATGAGGCTTTGGAGGACTGACTGTTACTCAATGTACTTTTTGTTTTCTTTATCCAATGTACACTTTTTGGTCTTTATGTTACTGCTGACTAAAGATTTTTGTGGCCAATTAGTTTTAAAAGAGATTTCCCTTTACTAGATTATCTCGCATCATCTTCCATTTGTTAGAGTTCCCCATTATAAACCGTCAGTCTTCCCACTGAATATTAATTTCTTTTCTATAAAATGTTCCAATAATCAATCTGCATTGTCACTGATGATGTTTTCATTCAATACCACACCCAACTCTATAATCTAGTTCCTTAAATTTGCTGCAGAAAGTAAAGATCTCATAAGAATCTGGGATTGAAAAACAAAAGAGGTCTACACAGAATTTATGAGTCGGTTCTTATATCCTGAAAGTGGCATGGCAATGTATAAATAACTAAAAAGAAAAGACTCAGCTAGTCTGAAGTGTTTCATTCAACAGCTCTTTAGCGTCTATCAAAGTTGTAATAAAAGCTTGCATGGATATAAATAAGAATCCGTATTTTTAGGATGTGCCAGGAAACATCAAGAAATGTTTCACATCAAGAAATTGCTTATTTTTCTCAAGCACATAAGACAAAATTTGGACTTAATTACATCACCATCACATTGCATTTCACTGTATAATTGACTAAGCTAAATTGTTTTGCTGTTCGATAAAACTGTTACAACACGGAAAAGCAACTGACAGAACCTCTTTCACGGGTGGAGATTCTACAGTTTTCTGCCCGAGGTCGTCGATGAAACTCGCAAAACTACCCGTCGAAACTTCCAGGCTTCATTTTCGGTCCTCATGGTCCTGTTAATATTTGATCACAGCTGATGGTGTAATCTCCAAAAAACTGTTGATGAGGCCATTCTATAGCTAAAATATCCACCCTGCATTAATACTAATGTGGACAAAGGATTCTGATTTCTTACTGCTGTGTCAGATATTTGGCAGATTTTTTTTTTTAGAAACTAATCAGAAAGTTTTGCTCCGTTTCCGAAAGCCAGAGGTGTTATTACCCGTTTTTTTTTTTTTTTTTTTTTTTTTTCTCCTTAACTTTCACCGAGTCAGACAGAAGTAATGGCTCTCATTCATCACAATTTGCATGCATGAATTAAAACAAAGGGCTTTTACAATAATTTTATTTTGAAGCCTGCTTGCTCGGTATTTACTTTTTGTAGGTTGCTCCGTATCAGGCTAGAAAAACCTGATTGAATTTTAAAAGAGGAACGAGTCAATTACGTTCCCCTCATATTTTATTTGAGTCCCACTTATTGTGTCAGAATTAAGAAGTTTTGGTGGTGAAGTTTTCAGTAGCTAGTAGTTAAAATAAAACCTGAAAACTTTAAACACAAATGACATTTTATGTTGAATAAAATGATCCACGAGAACAAACATTAAGACGACTTTTAATGCGTTCATATTTGGATCGGTGTATGCCGTCTGTCTTATGACTGTGGATGTGTCATACTTTGGCATATTCCTGATTAACCTTTTACTGCAAGATTTTATCACATACCACACAAATTGTTTGGGATTGTGACGGCAAGTAGATGCTAGGCTACACTGACATTGCTACTTTGAGTAAAGAACATAGAATAAAGAAGGTTGCTGTTTCGTGCCAGATGTTTTTGCATCAGTCATATTGTAGTGAGACAAATATAATCATTGTTCCAAATGGATATCATTTTTACAGTCCTTTGTTTCAATGAAAAGAAACGGCTAAATTTATCACATTTAACAGTGAACATCCATCGTCTGTTCCAGCTTATCCTGGCAGGATCGATGGGGAGTTGGTGTCTGTCTCCAGTAGTCAATGGGTTGGAGTTGCCAGTCTATCAGACCAACACACTGAGACACACAAGATAAACAACCATGCACACACACACACACACACCGATACCTGGCTGAGGGCAAAATAGAGAGGGATCTTCAAAAGTTATTGCATTTTCAAACGCCAATCTTTTGCTATCATTTCCTTGCTGACATCATCTGGGCTTTTCATTCTTTTAAGACTTGGTAATCTTTCTGTATGTAAACTTCTGATTTTGAAGACAAGCAAGAAATCTGATGGTTGCAATCATTGTCACATTTGGCAAATGAAAATGATTTAAAACAGGAGAAGTTTGGTATGATCAAGGTTTTTTTTTTTTAAATGTATGTAAACTTTTGGTTTCAACTGAAAGTGCTGTGCCAGTTGTTCTTGAACACATTGAATTTGCTTCTGATTTCACTTTGAATATTTAATGTAGTAAGACTGAAAGTGAGATCAGTCCATAAAAAAAAAAAATATATATATACTGCAAGTTTAGCTTTTCATCTTTATCCTTCACACTGCCTAACATTACTGTCATGAAACACGTTCCATGTCGGACTTTGGTTTGTTTTCGTGGTGTGATGTTGCAGGGCATTGAGACATACATGGCTGCCCCAGGCAACATGGACATTAAAAACAGCTGGAAATGGACATTATCCTTGAGGGCATAAAAATTGGTCAACACCATGAAGTGGTATTAGGGAGCTGGGTTTCTCTAACCAGTTTTCCTGCAATCTGGCAGCAGCACTTCTGAAAACCGATTTTTCCGGCAGGCATCAGAGCTGATGCAAGGACATGGAAAGTCAGATGGTTCTGTCGAAAATGTGGCAGGAAAAAAAAAAAAAAAAGATTTCTAAAGATATCCAATGAATTCCAGAAACGTCCTTCTCCGAAATCAAACCAAAAGACGGAAGAGGAAAATGCGAAATGTGTCTCTGTTGGGGAAGAATTAGAGAAATGGCACACAGTATTCTGTTGCTTCCAAGCACAAAGCTGCAAAAACAAAATCTTACCAAGAACAACTAGAGTCTAGCTGTAGGGTAAATCAGCCAGTAGAGAGAGAGAAAGTTCTGTGGCTCCTCAAATCCCCAGTCGACTGATGAGTCTGATGAACGTCAGCTGTCCAGGCTGCCAGCACTCTCCAGGAACGATCCTCTCTAAAACAGATGTCTCACTCAGACAAAGCGCAAACACCAGAATCCTGACAGGAACGCAGTTTTTTTTTTTTTTTTTGGGCGGGGTGGTGGAGGGATCCAGAGGGGTTTGATCACAGTAAAGTCAATTCAACAACATTAAGGTAAACTATGAGGAAGTTAAAGAAGCCCACCTTGATGTTCAGTTAAAAATATGTATGGCCAAAAGAGACGACAAAATTTTTTTTTTTTTTTTTTTTTAGAGGGAGTGAGGGTATATTAATTGGACTTTTTTTATTTTAAAAACACATATATTTGACATT
>NW_015113162.1:282595-296447 GCF_001443285.1 Poecilia latipinna | reverse complement strand
CCCCCCCTTGTTTTTCATTAAAAAATATTTAGGGCAAAAAAAAGAAAAAAAATTTTTTTTTTTTTTTTTTTTTTAGCGGTAGTGAGGCTATATTAATTGAACCTTTTTTTTTTTAAATAGCTGAATATTGCTAATGTCTTCCCCCTTTTTTTTTTTTTTCTTCTTTTTTTTTAAATCCAGATAAAAATGTCAGTTAATCTCAATTGCAATAACATATCAAAACGTGAAGTTCACGTTTTGGTATGTTATTTGGAATTGTGAATAATTCCAAATCAATTTTGGCATGTTACATTTATGTACATAAAATTGTAGACTTTTATTCATTCTCTACGGCTCCATAGGTAGAACAAGAAAAGTTTAAAAGCCCAATTCAAGTAAGAGGTTCATGCTGCTGTTGAGTGGTATGTGAACTTCTGAACACGCCAAACATTTCATTAACTTTTCCCTCTCCTCCTGACACCATCGCAACCTCGCCTTCCTTCGGTCTCTTCCTTCAGCTCATCAACTTGCGCGTCATAACTGGGTGTTTTCCCCATTAGCTTTCAAAGAGGCATACTCATCCATCAATAAGCATGTAAAATATTAAACGGCACCAAAATTGGTTAGGAGCTTTAAACTGCTATGTTCAGATGCCCCCATGCTTTTAAGTGCTGAATAATATATTTCAGTTCAATGTCTCAGACTCCATTAATGCTCCTGCTAAACGCTGCTGGGATTTCACCTCGCCTTTATTTCTCATAAACACTACCTCCGCCCCGACAGTCGTAACAGTTTTAGCGATCGCGGTTGCAGAAAGGGTTTGGTCACGCACGCGCACGCACGCACACGCAGGCGCGCTTCTTCTCGCTTATGTCAGTCACTCTGATGGTTTCTGTTGCCGAGCTAGCGAGGCGTACGTTCTGATGGTCCAAATCACCTGCTGCTCAAAGCGACGTTTGACTTAATTTTAAGAGTAATGGATCTCATCCGTCGGTGAACTCGGAAGCATTATATTTCGACATGCATGAGCGCACGGTTATTAATTCAGGTCTGGCGATGTTTTTGTCACAATCATTTACTGCCTGTGATTGTGTTACTGAATTTAGGAAAGCCTTAAAGTTTTCTAGTTTGGAAGAATTGCACTTTTTTTTTTCTTTTTTTTTTTTTTTTTTGGAACCAAAGATTTCATTGTATTCAGTCAGTCCACAGAGCCCATAAATAAAATCCAGTGCAATCACTGATTTATAAATCTGTCACAAATCTGTTGGACTTTGGGTTTAGTTTGCTTGTTTTGACTATTTAGTTTCATCTCATCTCTTTTATTTCTGTGATCCTGATCTTTAGTGTTAATTTTCTCACTGCCTACACATCTTGCATCTGTACATCTGTTTTCCATCTGCTCATTTACTCACCTGTGTTGCATTCAATAATCAAGCTCCCAGTATAAGAGCTTCTCTGTTTTATTCACACATTGTTAAATTCTACTGTTAATGCTGCAGATTTCCTGTTTTGATCAAGCTTTGAATTAAAATCTTTTTTTCTTTTTTTTTCTCTCCATTTTCGTCTTGATTCCTTGGCTCGGCTCTTTGGATATACAACATAACAAAATCAGTTTCAACAGTGTGTAAAGAAATCCAATTGTTTTGCAAAAGACTTGGATGTTTGTCAGTGGACAAATGGCATCATGAAGACCGAGGACCACAGCAGACATGTCCAAGAAAAGTTGCACAGGTTTCAAAAGGTGCTCGATTATGAAACGGTACTCCAACTTTTCAACAACTCAAAGAACACTAATAAGTCAGAAGTCCTTAAGAGGCCCAAGATATCTCTAGATGAGCTGCATGGATCTGTGGCTCAGGTGGGACAGCTTGGTGATCAGACAACTGCTGGTTGTCCATCCATACATTTTCTAACACCCTTGTCACCACTGGGGTCGGGAGGGTTGCTGGTGCGTATCTCCAGTTAACGTTCTGGGCGAGAGGCGGGGTTCACCCTGGACAGGTTGCCAGTCTGCTGCATGGCAACTTCTGGTTGTGCACTCTATAAATCTACTTTTCAAAGAGTAGATTTATGGAGTGCATAAATCGACTCTTGATGGGAAACAAACCATCAAGTTTAACACTTAAATTTAAATTAATGGATTTGGCAAAAGACGGCTTGGCGCCTGTCTCCAACGGTCTTTGGACAAAAAGTGGGGTACACCCTGGACAGGTTGCCAGTTCATCACAGCGTATCGGAGACAAATGGAACGATAAACATGCACATGGACACGTACTCTTGAGGGAAGTTTACAGAAAGAAAGAAATCTAAATTGCATATTTTTTCAACTGTAGGAGGAAGCCAAAGTACCAAAAGAGAATCATCACGCTAATTCAAACTTGTCTTCCTCTTTTGTAAACACTGCATAGATGCACATTTAAAAGAAAAAAAAATCTAGTTTCTTTTATAATCATATATATATATATATTCAAACTGAACCAAAGTCTAATTTCTTACATGAGTGCACAAACTTGACAAATCAGTCTGATTCAGCTTTTGGCAAGCACATTGCGAACATGCAAACTCCATGCAAAAAGACCCAAGGCCAGAATGTGAACTTCAGACCTTTGTGCTGCGAGGTAACAGTGCTAACCACTGCACACATTCCACTGCAGTGTGAATAAATTGGCAAAGGCTTTGTACAGCCTCTTTTCAGAATGCTACATTGTTACTGCAGAGACACATAAACCTTGAGGTAAGCAATGTGGAGCTAGGTTCATATAGGTTTTATCCAATTGTTTCTTGTAAGCTTTAGCACAAATATCGCCTTACAAGCTGGGTGTTTCTTCTCGTAGGTCACCATCTGCAGCACCTTACAGCTCCACTCTGAAAACATTTTGGAGGGGGGGGGTCATTTATCATCTAACCGAATTGACAGAGGAGAGAACACCTCTCTTGAGCCTTGCTGATGTAGCCGCCTCATGGTTATTTAATTACAGCACATTTTGCTTCCTGGAGACTGCAGAAGGCGATACACATCTTATTCCAAGAAGTGGATCGTAGATGTTACATAGTTGGGTCAGGTTACAGAGAAATCAACTCTAAAATGCTAAACCCCCTCACCGCATTACCCCGCATTCTCACAATAAGTCTAAACCTTCAACAAATGGGTCAATCCTGGGCTTGCAGATTAATGGCTATTGACATCCTTAATTGATTTCTGTGGGAAACGGTTTCAGGCTCATCCTACTGAAAGCTTAGAACCATCACAGACACCAAGCCTTTTTAAAAAAAATTGGAATATGTTTCAGGTGTGCCTTGTACCATAGATCAGGTACAATCCTGATCTACCCTTTGAACTCTAATAGGTTCATGAGAGTTCAAAAATAGAACTTGGGTTGTAGACTTGGGCTGTGTTTCAGTTACATTCTGACTAGCCTTAAGTTAGCAATTAACTTTAGTGTCGTTCGCAGTTTTCTAAGCTCCCCAAAACACCATAGCTAAACAGAGTGGCATAAAACCGCTAAGATGGGCAACTTTATTCAAACTCAGCAGCTTACATTTACAAACTGACAGAAAAATTAGCAGTTTGTTTTTCTTTTTTCAGAATTTAACTCCAACTTTAGTTGTTCAAAACTGAACTGAAATACATCAAAGGCAGACTTGAGAAATTTGAAATGATGAAAATGAAAAATGTAATCGTGCCATCTGTGTGGAAAAACTGAATTCAGGATTTGCACTCACATAATTATCTAAATGAAAAGTGAGGATCATTTGGTCCTACTATGGAGCCCTGAGGAACTCCTTTTGTAAATTTGGGGAAAATCAAACCAAACGTGTGGTAAGTGTAATTCTCTGAAAAGGCACCAGCTAAAATTGAAATCGAAGACCCACTCTCTATATTTTACTAAATTTGCTAAGTTCGTCTACAAGTCTGGTGTTGTGCCATTAAATAAAACTTTAATGAGAGAAATGTCTCTCTTAATTAGAGTTTGCAAATTGGACTGAGTTTAGGGATTCATCCCTCTATGCATCTTTTAAATTTTGAACAAGAAAATGTACATCTTTTGTGAAGTGCATCTGTTCCCTATATTCTGTCTTTGCACATTTGATGGTCTGCTCAATAAAATGAAGACGGGACAGCTTGTGTTATGATGCATTGTGAAGTCAGTGGTGTTATCTGGTTCAAACCAGTCGGTGTTCAAAAGATGGATCAGTTCTCTGATGAAGACCCAAGCCAAACAACAATGATTGAGTGCACTGTGTGTTTAAGCTCAGCAAATTTAAAAGATTTCTTGGCACCTCAAGCTTCAGCTTCTTTAATTATCCCTTAAAAGTTGGACACATAAATTACAAAACATGTTTTTTATTACTTGAGAGTAATTATTCATTTAGCGCCATCCAAGGTTTTATACACCAATCAAGAGCTTTGCACCGTCTTCTTAGACTTAGGAAGTTTTTTTTTTGGATTCTGTCAATGTTGATCATCGAGTTGCTCATTTCTTGTTCTATCTCAGTAAACAGAAGTAGGAAAAGACCTGCTGTGACCTGCTAGTACAAAATGTATGGTAAAATCTACTGATCAGTTTTTAGCAAAAACAAGCAATCAAATTAAGAACATGTAATGTTGTTAATAAAACATAAGCTCTTTTGAAATGCTGCTTCTCTGCTTGGACAGAAATGTTCAGATAGTAAACATGCTTGTCTCTTAGGAACCAGTTAGCAACAAATGATGTTCATAAAACATAAGATTTCTTCTGCTCTTTTGAAATACTTATCGTGTTTTATTTACAACTTGACAAGAATTCCACAGTTGGTGAAATTTGCATAAAGTGAAAATGTTTTGTTTATCATTGATGGTAGATATATTATAAAACAGAGATTCAACACAAAGTCCAAATCTGATAGTAATTTTGTGGCACTGTGTTACCAGAAAACGCACTCGTCTCCTAGCAACCTGTTGCCAAGAAATGTTATTGCTCTTAAAACATAAGATTTCTTCTGCTCTTTTAAAACGGTATTTGTCGTATTTTACTTATGACTTAACAAGAATTGTGCAGTTGGTAAATTTTGAATAAAAGTGACTGGAAAACGTGCTTGTCTCTTAGCAACCAGTTAATAACAAATGCTATTGTTCATAAAACATAAGATTTCTCCTGCTGTTTTGAAATGGTAACACTTACGATTTAACAAGAATTGCACAGCTGGTGAAATTTGCATAAAGTGAAAATGTTTTCTTTGGCATTGGTGGTAAATATATTATAAAACAGACATTCAACACAAAAGTTAAAATGTGATGGTCACTTCGTGACCAGAAAATGGGCTCATTAAGACCACGACAGGGTTATGGTAATTGACTTGACGCCACCTGTTAATCAACCCAGTGGGTTGGTCAGCGACTGGCCAATCGGTGGTCTCAATCTGTTCCGAACTGAAACGCCTATGACCTTGACGAACTAAACATTCCCAACGTCATTACAATTGTGCTGTCACAGAGACGTGGTGAAAAGTAATTGGGGGTAAGAGGGGACGGTTAAATCTGTCAATGAGCAACATACAATTCTGACACACACTACCTGAAGCCTTTAGAGGGTGGAATACAGTTTAGTCCACTTCAAAAGTTTAAATGGCATGTGGAAATATGTAAAAGTTGAAGAAACGAATGGGTCAGACCTTATGAGTAGCTGAAAATCACTGTGTGCAACAGTGATGTAACTACCACATGCTCGTCTATAGAGGGGTAACTGCAAATACATCCCCCGTTATTTTAATCTTCATTACATTGTGTGCCTAACGGTTTACGATTGATACATGAAGCTGGGTCCAAGACGATGGCTGTGTGTTGACAATTGCATGTTGGAGGAAAGAAAAATGATCAGTCTTTAGTATTGAGGTTTATAGAATATATTCTATAAATACTTATGTTTATAGAAAAAAAAAAAGGGTTTTAGCTAAAATCAAAATTTACAAGTTCAAAGCAAAAGGAACAACGTGTATGCCTCCAGATTCTTGAAGAGTACTTGAAAACTGACCTCCAGCTCTTGGTGGCAGCAGCCAATGAGCTTTCCATTTCCACAGAGAGAAACGCACTAAACGCTGAAGGACCGCATGCCCGAATTAAAAAATGTACGCCACCTGGTTACTATGACAACATACAAACAATTCGCCTGAGTGAGCAACATTTGATATGGTTTCTTTATGAAAAGTCACAAAATTGACCCATATAGGGCTCAATTTAAGATAATCAGGGAGTCAAACTAACCCCTTGTTGGTTCTGGTATGAAAATTTCAGAAATTGCCTCTCAAACTGGCACTTCTCTGACTAGTTGCATAAGTCTGACTCCGGTCAGAACGTCTCTTTGCTTCTCTGGACCGAGATTATTCAGAGAGTTGTCTCTGCTGCACATAAAATGTTTAACCGGTCCGTTCCATCACAGGAGCACACCTCTGAGTCACTTTGAAAAGGAAACACTTAACTTTTACGTCAAAAAATAAACTGTAAAAGTCTGACCTAGAGCATCTGACAGCAAATTATCTTCAATTTTACCAAATAACCATCAAAGAAATGATAAAAGGAGATATAAATATCTGATTAATAAAGTAATTAGGTTAAAAAGAATCATAAAGCTTCCTTCCCTTCTTTATTGTGTCTAAACAGTCACAACCAAATTAGGGGAAATGCTTGAAAACAAAGAAAATGCCCCGCTATTCTTACTGAAATGATTTCTAATCCAACTTTAAGTTGGAGTCTGGAACAAACATTTAATTTCCTTTTGTGCAATTGCCTTATTATTTATACCCTTAAACGCTTGGCTGCATGAGTTGCTAATTTAAAAAGCACAAAACATGCTCCTTTAATTATTTAATATAAAAGATCCCTGGCTGTTAATTGCTTAATCAAAGCACAAATGTCTGCTCGAATCAGTTCCTCATATTTAAGATGTCATGCAAAAGCAGAGCGGTCTTAAGTGGTTACATCTGAAAAATGGCACACAAGTCTCAGTGCAAATTAATTAACATTAAATATATGTTGTTGTTTTTTAAGTGCCAGGAAGTCACTTGAGCGGCTTTTACTCAGTCTCTGCATGTCACATTTGACTATTTGTCACATTAGCAACCTATAAATTTACCTCAACTTAAATTAGACAGAATCCCTGCGAAGAAATTCTCGGTGGAAATGGTTCCTGCCATCCAGTTCATATTTCATATCACACCCACTGGCATTAATTGCATTCACATACCCAGACATTCCGATGGAAACTGCTTTTAATACAAATTACTTCAGACAGCGAGTAATAACTTTTCTCTCTTTCTCAACAGTTGCAGTCTCGCACATCTTTCATATTCAGGGCTCATGAGAATCCACCCACAGCCCTTTAATCAGAGCTCGTTTCTCCACATCTCTGCTTCACGCCTGTGTTTTTCCAAATGTCACTTGTCTTGACACCAGTTGAGGCTGCATATTGGATCAGATGCATCGCCAAAGAAATTATCTGCGAGATTTAATTCAGAACTTCATCAGCACAACTCCCTACCTAAAAAAAAAAAAAAAGACATATTGCAGTAGATAGAGTATCTTTGGTAACTAGATAAAATGACAAAAAAGGTCCATCAGCTTCCAAACTTTTTCTCTCCTTTTAAATGATTTTTTTCCAGGGTCTCTTTAAATTTAGATATACAGTAGAAAAGCATGCATCTCTCCAAATATCTTTTTTTCCTATTCACCCACAGTTCAGGCCCTGTAGTTTATATTGTTGTTCTATTTGTGCTCTGACCTTGCTCACCCCTTGTTCATCTCTTTTAAGCTACTTCTTGTGCCTGCTGATATTGTATTTGGGAAAGGTCCAGTCGGCATGATAGAGAGCTACTGCTACCGTTGTGCGGTTTTTGCCAAAAGATTTTTATTAAATTATATTAAATTATTTTGGTTGCCTGACTATCTTGGACTAAATGCTCAATGTTCTGTTCATAATCTGATAGTCCTGCAGAGTGGTTGTGGAATATTCAGCCAAACCACCTCAAGTATACAGCATTCTAAGATGAACACATTTTCATCAGTGCAGAAAGAGTGTTTGCATAGGACATCATGATGATTAAAAAAAAACAAAAACAAAACATTAACAGGTTGTTTCCGTTTTATTTGAGCATCACTTGTACAAGATTTGTTGCAGCGGTTTATGTATGCAAGTGGAGAATTCTCGCAGTAAGTAAACTAGAAAAGAACAGAATTAATCTGCTCTGTGAATATGTAAAACATCCTCTGACACAAAATGCCTTGCTTTGAAAAGCTTAAATATGCCCAGGAATTATTTCATGTTTGAAATTTTAAAGTTTGTTCACGCAATTTTCAGGTTAGGACCTATACGCATCAATGGATCTAGTTTTAATTTGTGTGAGCTTGACTTTAAATTAATTCTTGTGAAGTTTGAACTTCAAGCCTTCAAAGATCTCTTACATATGCAGAACTTTGGAAATGTGTTCACACTTTTATTTTTCCCCACGTTTTGTCGCGTTCTAGTCACACACTTTTACTGAGTTTTATGTGAGAAACAAAGACAAAGTGACGCATAACTGAGGAGAACTTTATATGGCTGTCAACATATTTTACAGATAGAAATCTGGCAAAAATATGTGGTCTGTAATTATTTAGCTCCCATTATTCAAATACCCTTAAAGACAAATTCCATGACAAAACACCTATTTGCAGAATATCCCACTCTTTAACCATTTCACGGGGCACAAGTACAATCCTACCAAGTCATGGTGAACCGCACAGGTTTTCAGGATGGGCAAGGAAAACATTAATCAGAGAGGCAGCCAAGAGACCCATGGTAACTGTAGAAGACCTGCTATGCAGGGTTCATTTCAGGTGGCACAATCTGTGGAGAGGACGACTATTAGTTGTACGCTCTACAAGTCTTGTTCTACTGAAAGAGTGAAGGAAAAAGGTTGTTGTAAGAAAGTTATATATAAAATCCAGTTTGCCAAAAAGCCCAAGTAGGAGAAACATCAATCATGGATGAAGGCACTCTGGTCGCCCACAAACAAAAGTGAACTGTTTGACCTAGATTCAAAATGCATTACACTTCTGATAGCATCACGCTGTGGATATGCTGCTGTATAGTTGTGTCAGGAAAACGGTAATCACCAGCAGCAAGTAACATTGTTGAACAAAAACTATTAGAGGATATACAAGCAACATATGACAAGTGCAGAGGTCAGCTATTTTGCAAGACAAAATCCACAAAACTGCAGCTGAGTCTACAGTAGAGCAAAGCATGGTCACGTGTTAGAATAGTCGAGTCAAAGTCCACACCAAAACCAGTCAAGAATCTACGTCAAAACTTGAAAAACTGGTGTTTTCAAGTAGATGAAAGAGTTCAAGTTCCGTCTTCTAATCTGACAGAGCTCGAGCGACTTTGCAGCAAAACGTGTTGCGAAAATATTATTCTTCAGATGAACAAAGCTGGACATACTGCAAAACTCTGGAAGTTGTAATTGCTGCAAAAAAAAAACAACAAAAAAAAAAGTCCTGGGTTAGTGCAAATTAACAAATGCATGCCACGCTTTTCAGATATTATTCGTTGAAAAATCTTGAGTGCTGCACTTTCTTCGATTGGGATGCGCCTCAAAATTCCAACAAAACAAAAGCACAATGAAGTGAGTGGCTGGCGGTGACAAAAATGCGAATCATAAACAGTCAACACGTTGTTTAATCTGAATAATTAACAGATTATATGGGATTATAAAAGCAAAAGGTAGCCTATTGTTAGAAAAACAAAACAGATCTTCATGTGAGCCAATTGAATAGTGATATCTATTCCATGCAACCAAAACAAACGAAAAGGGGTTTTTTAAAACCTATTTAGGTTTTATTTAGGTCTGTGAAATGTCTTATCTGAATGATTATGGCACAGTGAGGAGTCTGTCTTCCTGAAGGGAGGGATTGTTTCAAACAAAAGAGGTCACCAGCAGTGCAACGGCAGCCTTTCCTTCTTAACGACGCCTTAGAGTCAGAGCCTATCATTCCCCCTAATTATTGTTGATTGCATTCATTAAGTCATGTCCCGATATCTTGGAGGCGCTGTTGGTGGTTTAGACTAAATGGCAGCTAAGGGTTAGCTTGTTTCTCTGCGCTAATTGGACGTCAGGCCAACACAGAGAGAAGAAAGCGCAGCTCATCAGCAGACTGTCCATTGTCGGATGTAATTCCTCTAAGCTGGCAGACCCCTCGCAGAGCAGACTGAAGCCCAGGGTTGTGATACTCGCGAGGTGTCAAGCACCTCGCCACGGAAATCCCTCAAGCTCTGTTTTAATGAAATTAACAAGCCTATTAAAAAATCCATCGCGCTGACATCTGACACAGCAGTAGGCTATAAGTCTTAAATAAACTTTTCACCGAGTTGCTGGAAACTTAATAAAAGAAACAGACATTTTCTGTCTTTTATTTTTTTTTTTTTTGTATCCATTCTGTAAGAAATTGTGCTCTGGACAAGCTTCTTCGACTATTTTTATTTTTTTTTTTAAAAGCACTGAGATAAAAGAAACAGTAAATGCACTGAAGGCACCAAAGGGAAATATTTTCGTCTGTGGGATACATTTCCCCTGAAAAGAGAGAGAGGAAAGATTAGAAAAGCACTCTGGGAGCAATTCTAAATCTCACAGATCAGCAGTGAAGGGACAGCCAAGCTGGCAACAGAGATATGGAGGCACAATGGTGAATCACTCCCACGCCTTCCCCTGAACAATACAAGGAACTCAGAAATACCAGGGCACCTATGTGCTCACTGTATATCTGCCCAAGTTTATATATTCATAGACAAGCACCCCACAGGGATGCCGAGATTATTACCATCCTGTATGTGCTTTCACTTTTAGACATTTTATTATTTTTTTTTCATACTTCTGCTGGGCATAAAATGTCCTTCCGCACTAAACAACTCTAATACAAGTAAATTGGTATTTAAAAAGTGTAAATTTAGGTGAGCCAGCATCAGTCAACACGCAGTGCTTGCAAATCCACTTTCCGGAGGTGAAGTGGAGACATTAGACCCCCCCCACACCTTCCCCTGATTCACTCCCTCCCCAGTTTTTCCTCTGCCCTGGTTTTCCTCATCAGCTCCAATAAAATCTCCTCTCTGTCCTCTTAATGCAGCTTTTTGCTGGTGTCTGCACATAAAAGATCTCGGGGCTCTTCTCTGCATTACCGCGAGTGAAAAGCGAGAGAGAGGCTAAAGAGTGATCCCATTCCTCAGGAGCTTGCCGTGTGAAGACCCACGCAAAAACTTTTTTTATACGTGTGTGCACTTTCCCACTTTCAGAGTGTGCGGCTGTGGATCAGAAGGTAAACATTTTTTTTTTCTTTCCCCCTTAATACTCCCTCAGATGCTTTCCTGTTACATATATAAGAGTTCTTAAAGAGACTTAACCTATGATTATTTTTGAAGTTTGAAGCCTAAAAGGAGAAATGTCAACTATAAACAACTACTTTTGTGCATATGCACATTAATTATAGTTGATATCATATCTAAATGGGTCACCTTTTTTACCATTTGTCCATCTGTATAAGTGCTTGGACAATGGAACAAGTGGAACTACTTCCCCATTTTCAAAAAGACGGGCTGCGAACGTACATTTTTTGACAGTGTGACAATTGCATAAAAATACATATATTCTTGGTTTAGTTTTTAAACTAGCAGAGTAAAAATAAAAAAGTGAGACGACCACTCAAGTTTAGTCCCACCCCCCTTCCACCTCCAAGTCAGTCAAGTCAAACTCAGCCGATCTGAATATAAAAGTCACATTCTGAAAGACGAACTGCATTCTTGGTGCAATATGCACCCTCTGGTGCGCACATTGAAAAAATGCAGGTGAGGGGTTTTCTTTACAGAGCACAGTGCATGTTAAGTGTGTCATTCTGTACAATATTTTGTGTGCATGTCTCGTATCACAGAGTCCTAGATTCTCTACAATCTAGAGAACCTAGATTCTCCAGAATCTAGGTTGATGCCAATCTGAGCACATCCACAGTGGTTGGGCAGGACTCAGTTATTTACTATAAATCGGCACATTAGCCAGATCCGTTCTGGCTGCAACTACAACAATCGAAACGAGAAAGCACCACAAGCAATCCACGCAAACTTAGATCTTTAACCCCAATAATGTAACCCTAACAAACAGAAAACTTGGTCATAAAATTAAGTATGCGCTGAATATGGCTTTCACACACACACACACACCTCCAAGTTGCACATAACAGCTGGTCGCTAAAGCAAAACCCAACAAAAAAATAAATGAGTCATTAAAACTGATGGCAGTGATTCTACAGCTTAAATTAACAAAACCTGGACGAAGAGTTGTATAAAATCTATGCAAGACAAGTATATGCCCTTGTCACAATGAACAAAAGATGCTTGAGAAGCTTATGTAGCTAGTTCTATTACTAAATAAACTATTTTCTAACACCAAGCTTGGCCCTTTACAAAACAGCCAACCAGATGGCAAAAGAGCTGCACAAAATCCTTCAAAAGCAGACAATTAACAAAACGGGCATACAGAATAAATCAAAGTTAGGGATCTGAAGTAAAATGTCACAGTGCGACTGCGTAATGAAAGCCTTCGTGAGTGAAAAGTTCTTAGGCTTGGATTTTAAAATGCCCTGAGGTCTTTTATTGAGTGTAAATCCAGAGGAAGCCGGTTCCACAGTCTGTAGGCCGTGACCACGAAAAGAATATTATTCAAATTTGCATTTAAAATGGGTCAAACTGGTTTAATGGTCACGGCAGTAAATTAAATTGGTAAATTAATACTCATAGTATTATGCGATAGTTAATACAGTTTGATGCAGAAAGTAAAAACATCTGCTTCCCCCACAATGGTAAGTTAAAGAACTAAACAACTTCAGCTTTTATGGGCTGCTCAGACTTCCTTGATTTGTTTCTTATCCTTATTAGCTTATTTATTTACATAACGTTAAACAAGTAAATGTCAAATCTTAAAGAAAAAAACAAAAACAATCATTAGCTCATCATATTTACTTTATATAAAAGAGCTATATTAAAAAAAAAATACATGTGGTGAATTACAGTGAAACGATTGAAGACTGAAAGACTCTCACACGAGAACATATAAATTGTTCAATCTACCAGGCAACATCCAATAGAGTCAATTAAAAACGACAAAAAAAAAAAATCAAGCTCTCTTTAAAGCTTTAGGATGAAAAGAAGAAACCATTGAATAACTTTTTGGTTTGTTCTCCCTTCTCTTGGCGAGAAAACACTTTCCAAAACTGAGGACGCCGATATACGAGTCGACATTTTAAGGGAAACGCCATCACTGTGTGAATGGCGGCTGTCGAATCTAAAATCAAACCCATCTCCGTTCGGCTCGCTGAAAGGTTAGAAAACAGTTGGGTATTAGCCTCAGGTGCATAGTTTGATATCCTGTCAGAACCAAGCTGCCTCTCGCCTCAAAAGAAGAATTACTTCCATTGTAAGAAAGTCTAAATCTGACAGTAAATGTAGCTATTATTTATAGGAGAAATGTGAAGGGATGTCTTTCATCTGACATGGCTCGTCTTTCATAATAACAATGTTTATTTTTGGAATTTCCATTTTATGACTGTGGAAATGTCAAAGCAGGAACTTTTTTTTTTTTTTTTTGGTTACAATACAGCCAGAGGATGAGAAAAACACTTGAATTTCAAGGCCCGTGCAATTACTTCCTTAGCGCTAAACACGGCCATTAACGTTCCACTTCAGCGAGGCCATTTTCTCACGTGGAGAGGCTGCCGTCAGTCACCAACAACCAACAGATTTGTAAATGAACTGGGGGGGGGGGGGGGCATACAAAAAAAAACCCACTTTTTTTTTTTAGGGGCCCCCTTTTTTTAAAA
>NW_015113162.1:263631-279435 GCF_001443285.1 Poecilia latipinna | reverse complement strand
GGGGGGGGGGGGACTGTAAAAAAAGCATGCATTTGTATGTTAGTGGTACCAATTTATTTAAAAATTTAAAGTTTGTATAAATATCTGCTGCTTACATACTATATATGCACACTTTTTTTTTTTTCTTTTTTTTCCCTGGCTTAAATTCAGATATGCTCTAAAGTCCGGAAATTGCAGTTTTTTCTTTCCCGAAGGTCGTTGTCCGTCTTGCTTTATTGTTACTTTACATTTTAATATATCTCAAGGGTCGCCAATAGTGAGCTTTCTCTTATTTGCTCGGTAAAATAAATCTCA
Source organism: Poecilia latipinna (assembly GCF_001443285.1). Classification (NCBI taxonomy): domain Eukaryota; kingdom Metazoa; phylum Chordata; class Actinopteri; order Cyprinodontiformes; family Poeciliidae; genus Poecilia; species Poecilia latipinna. Next base: position 279,141 of record NW_015113162.1, on the reverse strand, counting down.
ACATCCCCATCATTCAAAAATGAGCATTGGCAGCAGTGCTCGCAAAAATAATCGTGGCACCTTTTTATTGACGGAATGCAGCGGCTCTTTCTCCTCCTTAAAATATAATGTCTAGAAAGTAAAACCTGTGTGAGTCACTCCTACTGGCAGCTAAAATATTGACTGATTTGACTGCCCAGAGTTGCGCTGTACTCTTAACTTGATGGCTCATCGTGCCTCGGGCTCTTTTCAGACAAACACGCACGCACCCCAGATATCCCCCGCTCCCATACTGACAAACGCGCTTTAGTGCGTTCCAACACACACCGCACCGCTGACAACAGAACAAAAGTTGAGATTGTAGCAAAAAAAAGTGAGGGACGTATCAGAATCCGTCCATTATTAGAGGAACCGGCAGACAAATGCTGCATACTGTTCCAGCGCTATCTCGAGGTTTTATATAAAAATATGCTGAAACCTTGGCTTCTGCTATGTGTGGTGCTTGGCGAGGGGAGGCCAATTTGAGGCAGGCTCGCTTTGCTCCACATGATAGCTGTCAGTGCCTGCGGTGACACAGAAGGGCCGAGGGGCTCCTCCCTCCGACAGGATGGCCAGATACACACAGTTCTGGTGAAAGTAAAACTACGTGTACACATATCATGGACATAAATGATAGATTATTTCTGAAGACTGCCCTCATGGGGCCCCACCATGGAAACCGAGGACAAAAATAACCGAGTCCCAGGTGGGTCTCATGTCCTGGGCGGTTGCCCGAGTTGCCCATGTCAGAAACCGCCACTGGGTCTGGGGGGCCTGGTTTGCATGTTTACATTTGTTTCTGCTTGTGAATAGTTTCCAACGGGAACAAATAAATTCCCCCTTTTCTATCAAATATATGTTCGTCCTGGATGTCTCGATTCGTAGCTGCAAGTTTATTTTAACGTGGAGTCGTGTCCTACGAAGCAAAACGAAGCCAGAGACATTGCGCTGGTAAAAGTTTAAAAAGATGTGCCACATATTCATCATACGTTATGAAACACGAACACATCTGAAACCTGATCACTGTTCACATGTGAAAACACAGCGTTTCATGGTTTCAAAGAAAAATGGGATTTTCGTGTTTTCACAGTGGTTTTACAAAACCACTTCTGAGGGAGAGTTTGGTTCATTGACCTATTGGAGCACATAATTGTGTCCAAACTTAAATGATCTGACTTTAACTAGTGTTGCTATGGACAGAAAAGGCTCCAACCAAGAAAAATAAGCACGTCTCCCTCTTTTTTTTTTTTTTTTTTGTCTGACTGCCTGCCTTGCCTCTCATTGTACAGTGGAGCAATTCTTACTGTTCTCTTGAAGGCCATGGGTTCTGCTTTAAACTCCTGGGATCTTACTGAGTAAAGCTTGCTTCCTTTTCCCTGGGATGCTTTCGTTGGGTGTCAAGGTGCCTGGGGTTCCTTCAATGTCCATAAAAATGACTTTCAGATTTAGTAGTTACTTTAAGTACCTGACTTCTCACCCAGTGATTCCTGATCTGAGGCAACAGCTGTCCAAAACCCTGCAAGTACATGCGGTTCTGAAAAAAATTGAACATTAATAATGTTAGTGTAATTCTGACCCTGTATGAATTGCAGGAAATGTATTGTAAATTCAATTCATGCAACTAATTCTCGCTTTTAAAATCAAATGCCTGTCTTTTTTTTATAATTTCACCTTCAAAGGAAAATGGCTCAAATACTTTTTACTCAAAGCCCCAAATTAGTGTGATATGCACACCCATTGAAGGGTGTATGGAAACTTTTCACTGGCGCTGTAAATGTAGAGCAGGTAGCCTTAAAAACTCTGGCACCTGGCACCGCTGCATCATTTAAGGCCTTGCCTTGGCCCGTTTCCAAGAAAGAGAGAGGTAGTGCTTTCACTCCTCGCCATCCTTTCCTCCTTCATACATGCTCTGTCTTTAGAGTACTGTGCAAAGTCAGCAGTCTCCAACCATCCACCTTTAGCACATCAAACGGATGCCCTCCAGCGTCTTCTTGAAACTGAGCTTTATAAACGAAGGGAACAACAGGGGATTTAAGGAAGAAGAGACAGAGTAACCATTAGTGTGGCCACCTGGTGGCTGCTGCTCTCATTTGTCCCCATCCTCTTCTGTTCCCACAACTGCTCTGGGACCATCTAAAACCCCAAGTTTAAAGCCTCATCTCGATTTTTAGATCAAGTGGCTTTTCCCTAATACAATCCAATTCTCCGTAAAATACCAATTACTGCAGGAAGAAGAAGAAAAAAAAGAGGCTCCGATCCCCCTGAAAGTGAAAGCAGCATTATTAGACCAGTAAGTGGTGTCTTTATGAGAATGCAAGCGTAGCAGAACATAAGTAGGGAGGCAGCTGAAGCAAAGGACATCAAAGAGGCTTACCTCGAGGAAATGCATGAGTGGGCTCAAATCACTTATCGTGATTAGCATCGCTCCCTCCACACCTCGGGGGCCTCGGATCCACGTGGGAGAAAGGAGGGAAGCAGCCGTGATTCAAAACCACGCCGAAAAATGCCACATTCATGGGATTGTAGTCGAATTAATGAGGTTTCACGGCCCAAGCACGATGAGGAATGAATAGTTTGTGTGGGGAGGGGAAAAAAAAAAAAAAAATACAAAACAAAACAAACCTTAAAGGTTAGGCGTGTGACGTCGCACATAATCATCGAGAAGAAGCTCTAATGAGATGCAGCAAGCAGTCGGAGAGAGAAGACGATAAAGAATCGTGGTGGGGAGTGTTTATAGTGGAGCAGGGGGATAGGTGGGTGGGCTATGTGATGAACCATGGCCTTTACCGCCCAGATTTATGGCGTTTTCACACGAGCAGCGAGTGGAAAGGTGCGCTGCGCGGATTTGATGTGTTTTACGAGCCGTGCACGCGGCGCACTCAGTAACCATTACACCTGTGTCAGAAAGCCTTCCATGAAGTCGACACCTTCCATTAATGAATCTCTGACAGCAGCGAGGCGCTCTTCAACTAAGCCCGAGACGTGCTAGGATAGCTCATTAATTTCTGTATTTGTTTTTGCCTGTGGATATGTGTGTATAATCTCCTTTAAGTAGTCTGTAGCTACTTCTCGGTCTCATTTTACGTTTTTTCATCTTTGTGTTTATTTAATACTCCTAAAATGTTCTCCACATCTCAGTTATGTCAGTAGCATTGATTATATTAGTCATTCTATCTGTTCCACGCAGCGCTCTGTTTGTGTAAACTACTGTTGTTCATTGTTTATGTTGTTTTCAAAGAATTTGCTCATAGAAAAGACCTTAGCATGCTATACCTAAATGAATGTCTGGACTTCCTTAAGTAAATAAGCTTGGACCAATCCGCACTATGAATTGAATTAAACTGTACTTTTAGGAATTTGCGTCACAGATCCCAAATGTGCCTCGGATTTAACCAGGTAACTCTGATTTATTTTGTATTTCTATAAAATTTAAAGTTCCTTTTCTTATTTTAAAATGTCTTGTGAATTTGTGGTGCGATGTAAATAAACAAAACATAATTCCAAATGCTATAAAGTCTGAAATGATAATCAAATCAGATCTTGGTTAAGCTTGATATTTGAATTGAGATCCCACCCAAACATAACCATCCACGAAATTTAACTATTTTTTCTAAATTCAACATGACATTTTTTTTTTTATAACGTGGCGAGTCGGAACAATTTCAGTACCATTTTGTTACGGCAAAATAAAGTAACGATGCTACCTTCAGTTGCTATAAAAATGCAATGAAATCCCAAAATTTCGATGTTGCATCTGAGTCTAATTGATCATTGTAAATAGAAACGGTTACATCACAATTGCTTAGTGACAAAGTGATCCTTATCCCCTCGGATGCTGTGAGAGATCTAGCAGGGTGGGGTGTTGTGCAACTGAAATTGTAACATCCGTCGTCCTCCGTGCCAAATATTTCACATCCCCGTGATGGGTAAAATACCCATCCCACCCCTAAACTTGGCACTCACTCCTTCTCTTCCTCTGTCTCGCTCCAGCCGCCATGCTTGGCTTCCTCCTCAGCTTTCCGTGCACATTGATCAGAGCAGAGCAGTCTTGCTAACAGAGCTTCGTCCACATGTTGAAGCTAACAAGGTGAAGAAATGATGAGGAAACCCACAAAAGTACTCTGTGGCTTCTTCCTGACCTGAGCACACTGTTAGTATTCCCCTTATTCTCAGAATAATCCGATGCATTACTCCCGCAGGAAAATGGAGACGCCAAGTGTGTGAACCTGCATCGGCTGGACCTGCGCTGCAAATTATAGGAATTATAAAGAGCTCTTGTGAAAAGCTGCTGTTGCTTTGCAACGTGAATCATCCTAGACCGAGTGCAAAGGCAGAACATCTAAACATGACGAGTTAACTGAAGTATCACACTCAGCTGGGCAACATATGGTGGCCAGTGGCCACAGACGCTGTCTGTATGTTTTAGTTTAAAGTACCATTTAAAAAAACAAACAAAAAAAAATAAAATTTGGCATGTCGGCACAAGCTGTTTTCATAAGCTAATGGTTGAGTTCTATAGCGTGGAACCATCTGAAGATGTTGGCTTCACAAGCACCTTCAAAAAGCCATTGATATCTGGATTTTAGTCATGAATAAATTCATGTCAGCCAAAAAACATGAGACGCGCACTATACATAACTAATGAGAAGACATCTGCTGCAGAGCTAGAATTTGATCAAGCAACAATTAATCATGTATCCTGGCTATTGATGCTTTTGCGGCAGAGAAATGGTGGCACAACACTACTTAGTAAAATAGAAACGTGTTGACTGTAACAGATGCCTTTCATTCATATCTTTTTACATGATGGAAATGGAAACAAACATAATAATAATAATTTCAGTTTTTGTAGTGACAAATGTTAATGGGCTATATTTGGGAAAAGAAAATGTCTGGAAGATGTCTGAAACATCAAACGGCAATGGTGAGAACCAAACAACAAGAGAGAATGATGCTAAAAATAAACTTACTGAGATCATTTTAACTTTAGATTAGCAATAGATATTCACTGTAAAGATACTTCACCAAAGTAAGAGTCTAACCTCTGTGATCGGTGAAAGTGTGCCGTTCACTTTTACACTAGACGGTGTCAAACGAACCAAACCCTTTGATCAACCTGTTTCCCTCCTCGTCTGTGGTGGCACTGCACCAACAACCACTGGAAGAAACTACGAAGACCTCTGAAGAAGACGTCGAGCAAAACTTCCTTCATGCCTTAAGATTTTAGTGATTGTAGGATTTCTTGTTTTTCTTAGGCACGAAACAGGCCATTTCTCCCACTATCTCTAGATACTCGCATTTGTTTTGGTTGCATTTACCCAAAATGCAACCAAAACATGCTATAGTCCACTTCCTGCTTTTGGAGCGGTCTCCGGTCCGGTTGGCATTGTCCATTCAAACTGTATCCGAGATCACTTTAGCCAGAGACCTAGGTTTTCAGTCAGGCTAGAGTTTGCTGTTTTGTTCCCCCTCAAAAAAACAAAACAACAACTTTAGAAACTTTAGTTATCTTACGAATTGTATACATAACATACATCAAATTAAATTTGTCTAAACTGTCTTCTGACCCTCTTAACCCCCTGAATTTTAGGCCCCCATCAGGATTACTTTGGACATTTTTTAAGCTGATATTTTTTTCTTCTTCGTTATTGGAGAAAACTATATTACTCATGTCGTGCCAGCCAGAGGCAAAAAACTACAATATTAACAACAATAAAATTCCAAAGAACAGTCTGTGCATGACCAAAGCAGGTAACGATTCTCCCAAAACAGTTACAGTTGGTGTTTTCGTCAGGTTACATTTGAACGTTAATGGAAAAAAAGAGCCAGGACAAACCGAGACGGATGAGAAAAGAAAACGTTCAAAAAATAAATACTTTCAGTGTAGATCTGTTTTTTCTACACACATTCGTGAACGACCTCATGTGGGTTCAGCAGAACGTACAGCCTTTGCAAACAATATGAGAAAGATGACATCGTGATTCAGCTTCAAAAGACTCCCCTATCCCAGAAATACTAGCGACATTAGCATTCCAGTCTTTTATATAAAAGCAACATCCTCAACAGTGTTGAAAGCCACTAAAAACACTCTGCAGTGCAGGCTAATTATATGACTGAAAGGTTGTCAGGGGAAAAACCTTGTAACTGGATCATAAACATTTCCGACTAGCGCTGCATAGAACCCTTTTTTGGGGGCTAATGATCCCCAACCTGTAAATTGCTAATTCATGCAAGCTAATCGGGCCGTCCCGACGTTTTTTTTTTTTTTTTTGTGACGTATAGGGACAGAGTGATGTAACGAGGCTAATGTGGTCTTCAAATGAAAAAACTCTCAGAAGAAAGTCACAAACGTGCCTGCTCTGTTTGTAAAAACTATTTTGTGTCACAGCCACCTTTCTAATATCTGCCTTGATGCATAAATAACTATAATATGTGGTCACTTTTAATTTATCTTAGCTGTATGTGAGCAGGGTTGTTCGTTCTGTGTGACTGTGGGAACCTGAACGATTGCTGATTAGTCCAGAGTGTCTTCTGCCTCTTGCTGATTTACCCGTGGAGAGGCGCATCAGCCCCTCGTGTCTGTGCAAGATCCTGGAGGCTGTGGAAAATGTATAAATGGATAGATATTTGGTCCCAGACAACATATGTGGGCTACATATGGATTTTTGCTTCAAAGCAATGCTAAGCCAGTCTGGACTCACAAAGGGCTTTTCATGTGGAATTCACTCTGGTTGATTAAATGCAACGCGTATCAGTACAACCAATCAGGAACTCCGTATAAATCTTAGCTGGGCCTTAAGTTGTCAAAAATCTGAAGCGAGATTGGCCAAATCATAAATTACCTATATGGCTCCGGACTTTACACAGTTTTCCTGCATCCTGATTTGAGTGATAAAGGAAAAAGCATTTCAGAACAACATGTGAAAATAAAAACTACCTGCTTCTGAAATGAGCAAATAACTTGACCAGACATTTCGGGAAAATTTCCCAGGCAAATAAACTGATTGAAATATCTTAAATGGAGCCTTTCTGATGATGTCAGAAAGCAAGCATCATTCCCTGGACTAAAGGAATTTGAGAAGAAGAGGAAAACGTAACGGATACAGAGCTATTTGTAAGACTTTTGTACTCCAGTGTACTGAATAAAGAAAACATTGAAGTGATTACGCCTTCCATGGAGTGACCAGCTTACTGAAATTTTTCCAGGGGAGCACCAACGACTCATTCGGGAGGTCACAAAAGAACCGAGAGCATCTACAGAGCTGCAGACTTCACTGGGCTAAGGCAAACAATCACATCAATTGGAGATTTCCAAGGCTAAAACCACTGTCAAACAAAAAAGACAAAGGCTCTTCAAGCAAAAACAAGTCGCTTTTTTTTTTTTTTTTTTTTTTTTTTTAAGGAAAAATTGATAAAAATTGGGGGCATGGGGGTTCAATGAAGGGAAGTCATATTCTGTAGCATTTCTTAGACATCTACATCCTAACTTCCTCTCTAGTCCTCTACGAGCGAGAGCAAGGAAAGATTCATTGGGTTCCACGTGTCTTCCCATTGGTGTGTGATCTCTTGGTCCTAGCACTGCCAACCTTATTATTTTGGAGATATTGACGGTGTGAAGTATTTCTGGATCCTCCCTGTCTGTAAGTTTCCACGGCTGACTGATTACCCACTTGTGACCTCAGAATTGTTTAATTAACCCCATCTTTGGGAGTATTTATGTATCTTCCACTCCTGGGTCTCTGCCTCATCACTCATCCTAAGAAGCACAAACATTCAAAAGTCATATCAGGGACAGACATTACTGTGCAACTGACATTATGTAGAGAGTGCTAATATTGGCCTTGGCACTTAAATGTCAAGTGTACTGAAAGGAACATGGATTGGTTTTATTGCGTTTCTATTGTGGAATGTGTTGGCTTCTGAAGTTTTCGTCTCACTTTGAATAACTGAAATGCAGAGAAGTTGATTAATTAGTTTTCAGGAGTACATTTAAGGAAATAAAGCAAATAAAGGGAAGAAACTTGCATTATTAAAATAAAGGGGTGAGATTAGAGAATTGGATTGCTCTTGTAAAGACACCAGTTGAAGTATTCCACTTCACGTTACTGGGATAAAGCTTGAGAACCAAATTTGTGGGGTCGATTGAAATGGCAAGTTTATCTGAAAGTGCTGCTGCTGTTGGGGAACCTTCACACTGCAGTTACCAAGGTAGGGCTAAATGGATGAGCCCTGCAAAGAAAAAAAAATTGAACAATGTTACTGCAGATGTTAGAGGGCAATGCATGTGCTCTGAAAAATAGGAATTTCCAAAATATACCCAGATTATTGCACTTCAGACAATTTCTCTCAACCCATGCCTGTGCAGCTTTCATAGATCTTAGTTCTGTAGATACTGAGTAAGACAGGACGCCTTTTTCTGCTAATCAGGGCTGAACTGACTCTTGTTCCTTCCCACTTCCATTTGTTAGCGCTTCATCGATGGTGCTTTTCCAGGAGTAGCTTGATAGATTGCTAGTGGTTACTGTAACAGATTGAATCTTTTTAAAGATTATTTTTTAAAACAATATCAGGAGGAATGGGCTAAATTTTGGGCAATCTGTTGTGAGACAACCACTGAAGGATACTTCAATGATCCACATCATGCAGTTTAGAAGGCGAGTCTGAAAAATACTGAGAAAATGAATGTGAACAGAACTACTTGACACTTGGCAAAAACACATATATTTGGTAGCCCTACATTTACTGAATGTAAAGTCTATGTCGGAGAATGAAGAGAAAAGAGTTGAGTACCTCTTTAAACTGTATATGTAAATGTCTGGTTATGACTGCATTTCTATATAATTAGATATGAAGTGGACCTGTTTGTCTTATAAGTCTCTTGATCACAGTGGTTGCGAATTGGTAATATATCGATAAAGTGAATCAATAAATAGATTATGAAATCTTAACTAGAAGGGGGATTAACGTTCTGTTATTGAATTTATCATATTTACAACACATTTAGGCTCCGAGTCAGAGTAGAAAGACCAGGATGACTTTTTATTAGCTCGCATGGAAGAAAATTGGTCAGATTAGTAGGTGTGTTTACTCTCCCTCTTAATGACACTCGTATCAAAAGGGAGAATTTGCATTAAAGAAGTGAATAAATAGGTTATAAAGGCATTAAAAAGACACATAATTAAAATGTCATATACCACGAGGGATCAAATTCATTTAATCAGAAAATTATTCTGATTGAATGGAAGATGAAGAAGGGAGCGGGTTGTAGCTTTGAAGTAAAGGTCATGCATCAACATACCAAATACTTGAGGGGTTTTATGTTATTTTTCACGATTGGGTGTATTTGTAATGGATCCTAGAAAAATGGGCTCATATCTATTGGATGTCATACATCTCTCTTGGCAGCGCTGCCATGTGACGTTCAGAGGGCTGAGAGTGACAAATATTTACAAGTTTAATTTAAGACGGAGCCGTGCCCTCCATGGCGGGGGTAAATTTTGATAAATAAGTCTGATGCCGGCTCGAACACAGGGGATACGGCAATTCATGATTAGAAATTGATTTCTTTTTTCTTTAACCCCAGGTTCAATTACTGGGGTTTTTTTTTTTTTTTTTTTTTTTTTTTTGCGTTTGGTCAGGACTGTATCTGCAAACACAGTCACTCGCGACTCGGGCTCGTTTGTTTTCTCTCCCATCAGGTTTGATCAAGCTGTAATAGATTGCCTAATTGTCTTTAATTATGGAATAAATGGCTTGTTTCAGCTATCAAAGTTGGATTATCTGTTTTGAGGGGGCTATCGAGAGAAGATCAGATAATACACTGGATGTTAGGGTTAATGATCACATTCAGTGCTGTAATTCTCATTAGATCCCAGTAAGTTTTCAGAAATTGAATTATACCCGCGAAAACATAATTGCGTTGTGTAACGTCCTCTGCAATCTTCTTAACAATTATCCCAAAGTGTTTGCATGATTAAACCTAAATCCATCATCTGCTACCTTGGATCTTGTCGGGGGACATTGCGTTTTCTAAAACATCGTCCCTTCCTTTGAGTTTACTCTCAGGTGGAGTGCTCGGCACAGCAGGCACCGCTAAGCTGTTAGCGGCTTATTGAGGGAAAACAAATCACATGGCAGTCATCTTCCCAGCACCTCTTTCACCGGGGAGGCAACATAAAAAAAAAAGAAGAGAAGAAGCAGAGATTTTTGATGCCGTTAAGTTAAACGCGCCTGCGGCACCCTCGCTAAATAAAACATCGCAACGCTTCGGGAGGAAAAGGGCCCTCCTTCCTGCGTCAAACTTGCGATAACGACATTATGTACACCACTTCGACATCGCGCGCTCACACAAAAACATGCCCCCTCCCCAGAAAATGTTTGTAACCCCAGTTCTCTCTGAAAATATTCAGATTTATTCTAAAACACCAGCTTGTGATCTCCCCAGAGCACGTGCAGCATTACGTGTCACACAGCATTGGGTATTTTGTTACAATCCGCATTTATTTACACGTTGTCTTTAAAACCAAAGCCGAGATCCAAAGGAGTGATGATTTTGGTGCATACTGGGCTTTAATGTTTGAATAATCTCAAACATTTATAGGTTTGCTTCTGGGGAGCATGATGAGTTTTTTTTTTTGTTGAGGACAATTCAATACAATTGCAGAAATATCTTGGGTTTGCTAAGACGTATAAACCTTCTAATCGGCATCTTGATAATCTCAAGTGTTTTCATTTGATTCCGATACGAAAAAATCTGGTTGTCGAACTTTTTTTTTTTTTTTGTTGCCTCAACACAGTTTGCAAATCAGAAATTGTTTGCTCAGAGCACTTGAGTCTAAACTTTTAATTTTTTTTTTTTAATTATGTGCCTCTTGACCAAGGAGATTAAGATCAATTGGTACTAATAGGGTTTTTGACATGCCTGGTTTAAATGGAACCCCTCAGATGGTAATCGGTGTACACTTACAGTTTATACTGTAAAAACATTCAAATTGTTTTTACAGTACAATTGAATGTACTGTAAAAACGACAATGATGGCTCAATCAGCTGTCATTGATGTTCCTCAGGGCTTCTGTTTGCTTTCTGTGTTGTACACCTTGGCCAGTTTTTTTACAAAATGCACCATACGTTAAACATGGACTACTTGTGTAAAAAGTGCTCGTGGGTTTCCAATGTCGAAAACTAAATCTAGGTTGTCTATTAATTTTCTGAAGTTCAACAGTGACAAACTAGACTCAAATCTGTTGAGATTAATTAGTTATGGACAAGGATAAGTGGTTTAATATAAAAAGCTGTAGTTTTTAACTTTCAGAATCTTCTTTTTTTTCTGCCCATTGCTTTCTGGTCAAGGCATACACAGACTTTATAGTTAGTATTTTAGCAAATGCAGTGAATCTTGGTGAATTATTTTGAAAGTATGGATGTTGTGCTGGTGCATTTTCTTGTTGGAGTGCTGTGATCTTTGAAAGTCGACTTCGCACTTGACTTATCGGGCGTCTGGCAAAAAAATAGAATCGGTTCTAGTTTTGATGGATGCCGATGCGGAGCAGTACGCCATCCTGCAGAGGAAGTGTTAAAGCTCTCTTTGACTCTTGAGTGGTTATTTACCGCAGAGTCCATTCAGTGATGAAGCAGAGTGCAGCGGAGACGCAACCAGTGTAATTTGGGGGTAATAAATTCTCTGTGGTGTTAATTCTCTAATCTCTCTCTCTTTTTTTCTTTTTCTTTCCCAAACTACAAGTTTAGGTGTCACTTTTTAAACCATCTACGAAGATCACAGCAGTCCAGGTAATTACCAGCACTGATTTTGTTGATTATATTACTTCGGTACTTGAGCAACGTCACTGGGAAAATTCTGAATTGATTTCAAGATTCCTCTGCTTAATTTGGAAAATTTCCATAACCTCGTTCCTCCACATCTCTCTGATCTTCAGTGCATGGACATGCCTTCACACACTCTAAGATCCACCAACCCTCTTCTTGCCATCTGTGCACCTGGCTAATATGGGCTTTTGAGTTTTCAGTCAACAGGCCCCTCATCTCTGGAACTTTTTTTCCCACATCACATTCACAAAGTTGATTCTCTTTCTACACCCTTACAAAACGGTGTATCGCAAAAGCAATTCCACAAATTTGCTTACTATTTAACTCTTCCAAAAATTGCTATCGTTTACAATACAGTAACTTTACAAAGCGCAATGCCTCCTTTATCTATTCATCCATTGCTGTCCTTGCAGGGCAGCAGAGGGGCTGGGCCTCTCCAGCAGTCCTTAGCAACAGATATAACAGTTTTGTCAGCATGTTTGTCTAATTAAAAAAAAAAAAAAAAAAAAAATCTTTCTTTGCTTGGTATACTGTTGAGTTTATATCTTTCAGCCACAGCTGGTGGTCGATACAAAGGTTGCTGGTGCCTCACATCCAAACTAATTGAACATGAATCCTCCTGCATGACTTGCTTTGTCCCTCCTCCTCGTTGCATAGTACACTGAAGTGCTTTAGAAGGAAAGGACCTTCGTTCTGTCATAGAACTATTCATGAACACTATGGCCGTGGTGTCACCACTTCACGTTGACCGATAAACATGGCCGTCATATGCTTTTGATCTTCTAACTTTGTACATCTTCAATTGTGAAAATAATCACATTTTAAAAGCACCAGCTCATGATTTCCCCACGGCATTTGTAGGTCTACACCTTCAAAGTTTGCTTTGAGATCCAAAGCAAACTTTGGATCTCAAATGCTGAGTCCTGCTGCATTAGTTGAACACTTTAATATTCTCCTCCAAACATTTATAGGTTTCCCTTCTGATGGTATGATTAATAAATCTCTGATGCAAACGAAAACAGATTTTACTCTCCAACTTGTGGACCATATCGTGAACATGCAACAACACACAGTCAGCAGCTGTGTGCTCCTAAACCTCGAACCGTGTCTCCACAAACAGTCGATGAGTGCTTTCTGCGCAGTCAAACATTCACTGATAAGAACCACATGCATAATTGAAACTGCCACCGTGAACATGCAGAAGGACAAAAAAACATAGTAACCAGGCTAGGTCTAGGCACTTCCTTTTTCCTGTCTCGAAAATAAACAAGAAAATGAACAAAGTGGGAACCCGGAAAAGCCTGCTATGAAAAATTAATCGGCAGATGCCATTTTGCCTCGCTGAATGACTGCACAAAAAATATTTATTTGTTCTTCTTTAGGTTTTTTTTTTTTTTTTTTTTTGGTTGCACATTCACTTCGTTGGAAGGTGGCTGGACTGCTTCTCAGTTTTTTGAAGTCTCAAAGTCACTGAACATAAAGCAGAAGGTAAACAAATATATCAGCAAGATGCTAATTTAATAGAAAGTGTGAACGTAGTAAGTAGAGCGGAAAAAATTACATAAATATATAACAGGATTTCAATGTAAACAAGGCAGAAAACTTTGTGTAATACTTTGATTAATTCACATTGCATTATAAGCTTACTAATTTGTATTCAACCTCTAACACCCATGAATCAGGTGATTTGTAATTCCCCAACCTGCAAGGAGCTGCGAACAAAACTGTGACAAACGTTATGATTATGTTACGCCCTAATGCCGTGCACTAGTCTGCTTACACCTCAGACGGCTGAGAAGCAATGAGATCATTAAACCGAGGCAGTGTGTGTATCTGTATCGTTATCACCACTTGTGTTTTTTTTTGTTTTTTGTTATTTTTTTGCTGCAAACGCAGGCCTGCTGAGAACAAAGCATGTTAAAATGAACAGCAAAGGATGCACACAAAACCAAAGTAACTATGCAGTCCAAAGAAATCAGCAAAACACAATTATTACGATTTAAGGGGAATTAACATTTCTAGTCTTTCAATTGGTTACAAATATGATGCGTGAAACCGCAGGTTTTTGCTTGCCGTTTTTGGCCTCTCTTTTTAGGACGTTTTCCTGGAACATCTGGGCGAAAGATCCAGATGCAGACAGTATTTCTCTCTCACCTCACACCCGCAATCTGCCCAGGTCCATTGTTTCGGCATTCAACCTCCCAGTTCTTTAGCACCTTTTTCTCGGTCACTCCTTGCTGGTTTCTTCTGTTACTTCCCCGTTATTTCCCAACATTCTCCCTATGTCTGTTGTTCGACTCTGGCTTTAAGTTTCAGAATTTTTTTCATTAAATCACCTGCTGCCTCTACCTCTCTGCATTTGGGTTCACTTTAAAAAAAATAAATAAAAAAATAAAAAAACACACACACACATGGCAATTTCCTTATTAAATCCCACTAGGTCGGGGAATGTCTTGGAATCCCCCAAAATGAACTATAGAGGATCACCAGGAAAATAATTCTCAGCATTTTGATTGGAAACTTGTTACCCGTGCAGCTCAATCTCTTGTAAGCAAAAGACAGTGGACTGACCAACTAAATTTTATCAGATCACAAACCAGGTACAAAAATAGCATTTTTAAAAAATATGTATGTCTGGTTTTACAAACGCTATATGTGTGATTTTTACAAATATAATGGTTTCACAAACCCTAATCTCAAGTTGTAGCATAGAATAATGCAGTTCAGGTTTTAAGTGTTTTCTTTAGACTGTAATCTTTCTCTTACCTGTCTGTCTCTCTCTCTCTTTTTTCTCTCTCTCTTTTCTCTCTCTCTCTCTCTCTCTCGTTTTAGTGTTACTTTATTAAAATTCCACCATCTACTCGCAACCTCTGCCTGTTCTGGATTTAGTTCAATCATTACTACTACATAGGACGCCAAGTTATTGTTTGCTATCCTCACCATGCTGACATTGTCTGCGGATCAACATATTTCTTACTGGAGGGTTAGAAAACACTGGAGGGTTGTATGATGTCTTCACTCTGCACACTGTAGACTTTGCAGCTGCAGCTGTTGTCAGTGTTCCTACATCGCACGCATTCCACAGTCCTATATTACCCCTTGGAGCTCATTGTAGCTATGGGTTTATGACTACCTTCCAAGTTTGACGAGGATTAGAATATCGGTGCATCAACCTCGCTGCTGATGAAGAGCATGTGTCCATCTGATCACCAACGGAACCTCTGTATGAAACGTATTCCAGCAAATTGATTGCATGGTAATTGCTTTCCTTGCAGATGTGTCTTGATTAGAAATGGACAAACATTGCTGGGGCTGCTTTAATAGGCAGATGAAGTTACCGTCACTGTGCATCTCACAGCATGCATCAGTAATTTGCTACGTGAAGATAGGTGTGTTCAAAAGTGATAAAGATGCCATCTGTTACTTCCCTAAAATGGGTAAATTGACATATTGCATATTTATTATATACTATATAAATTAATGTTTCCGTGGAGTTGGTTGCAAACTATATATTGGATAATATTTTAGTCTTCTGAACTTGTTTGGTACTTCCTGAGAAACCGTATGTTTGCTGAATTATTAGCTCAGTTTTAAATGCACAGATTTAAAACGGGGGGGGGGGGGGGGAAAAAAAACAAAACCCTTTCCCTGGTTTCCTTTTTAAGGGC
>NW_015113162.1:255648-260584 GCF_001443285.1 Poecilia latipinna | reverse complement strand
CTTTTTTGTTGCTGGTTATTAAGTTTTTTGTATTTTGCAAACTTAAAAACGGGGGGGGGGGGGGAGAAAGAAAGCAATAATCTTTGCCTGGTTTCAGTTTTAAGGCAGCTACTGTGTACAGACTCTGAGATGCAAGTAACTGCTGTAAAGATAACGACTATCCATAGCTGTCAAAATGTTGGTCTTTTATTTTTTGCCATTGTGAATTTAACAACTGCAGCTCCAACAAATGGTGATAAACAAACAAAAGGAATGATGCCACACAGGCTGAATCCACATCTGACTCACTGTTTGTTCCTCTGCAATATTAATGACATGTAGTTGCTGCTTAAATATTGCAGGCAAAATAAACCATGTGCCAGTGATTACATAATCCTATCTAGACTGTCCACCAGTTTATTTATTCCCTCCCCCCCCGTCTCTGTTTGGTGGATTTGCCTTCTTGAGTAGAAGGTTGTTTGCACCGAGAGACGGATGCCATCTGCTCAGTAACCACCAAGGGCATCCATCTGATCACCAGCATAGCAGGCACGATAATGACGGATGGGCTGATTAAAGTTGTGTAACTGGAGAACACGTAACGCTTTAACCTAGTTAAAAAAAAAAAAAAAAAATCGAAAGATTTTTGGGGATGAAATTGCGTTTGCGCTCTGTGTGTGGCTATAGACGTTGGTCTCTTTGGATAATTTGAATTGATATGATTTCCAACATCATTTAGTTTCCTTTTGGGATCAATAAAGTATTTTTGAATTTGAATTTAGTTAGTCGTTGGATCAAAAAACAATCGCACAGTTTGTTGGGTCTAAGAGGTGCCTCATCACTCTGCACAGCCCAGCATTTAAAATATACAATACAATGGCTTAACTGAATTTCTTCCATGAAAAGAGAGACTTTAAGAGGTAAACTTGAACGGCATAATAATTTTAATGCCAGTACATTGTTTCAATCAGTTTAGTAGAATAGAGAGCAAGCTTAACTTAAGATTTAAGTAGCTATTTAGCTAAGTAGCTACTTATGTTCAAGAGTCGCACTTTGTTCAAATAAGTGGTCAAACAGGGAACATGGAGAGACGATGTTTTTTTTGAGTTTTGATACTCAAACTCATGTTTTTATCAACACAATTCTGAATAATGGTTGCTCCAAGATCAGTGTGGGCGACAGGTGCAAAAGGAAAATACAGATATCCCTCCGTTCTTTTCATTACAGCTGCATTTTCCATTTCCAACCCTGGTTCGGCACCAGCATTGTCTGCAGACATAACTGGGAAGAACTACAAAGGAATTGTTTTGAATTTGGTAGCTCATCTGCTGTGACGATCTAGTTGCATTTCCTTTCTAAACACTCAAACACTTGGGCATTCCTTTTATGCATGATCAATGAATGATCAACCACCAGAGGAAGATTTTCAGTATCTCATTGTTACCAGCAAATTATTTTATGCAATTTGATCCTTTTTCAAAGCATCTTTTGCAATTCTCCTTTTTTTTAATTCTTTTATTTAAACAAAACACACAGCAAAACATTTCCTGTAGCTTTTGTGTACAAATCACCCCTACCTCTCCGTTTTAGTGCATATCAAAGCACTGCAGCGTGTAGAGGATGGGGGTTTACTTGAGATTTAAGGCCTATTTAAATTGCTTCAGGGAACAAGTAATGTCAGTGTTTTTAGAGTGGCAGGGAAGAAAGAGTAGCTCCAAATGTGAGTGCAGGAGATGATCCTTTTTAATTAATTACAGCATGGCTCACACTTTTTGGCACCCCCGGTGAAGACAAGTCAAAGGTCTTCAAATAAATTAATCTTTTATTGCAACATTATATTCTCACACTAGGCAAGATTGCCATATTCGTATTGTTATAATCTGTAAGACTAAGTTTTGTTGTAACCTCCGTGTTTTTTTTTTTTTTTAAGTTTTCATATATTGCCTGTGTTTCCCTTGTGTTGGTTACAGTCTTTACAACCTGCATTGGTCCATTCCAGTTCATTAAGAGGTCTAACAAGAAGATCAATTTACCTAAGTTAGGTCAGGTATTTATCACTCCAAATTATCGCAGATGCCTCTTAAATTTTTTATTTTTTATTTTTTTTTGAGACATTGATGCACTTTTCATCATCAAAACAAATGTATGAATACAGGTTAAAGATGAAACCAATGAATTGTATGCATTCTTAATAAAACTAGTTAAAATGACGGCTCCTTTACTCTTTAAAACTTTTCCGTTAAGCAAAAGATGCTAATATACCCAAGCTGCATACCGGAGCATACAGCCCAGAGTTCCCCCAGTCAATCTTTTCCTACTTTTTGTCTCCATCCACCCTGTCAGCTGTCTAATATAACTCCTCATTCAGCAGCTGATTGACTCAGACCCACTGACAGACTGGCTGCTGCACTGCAGGGCTAAATTATTCCCCGAATTGGAGCATTTTGCAACCGTGGTAAAAGCTTCCGGCCACTGAATGCGATGCATGCTAAACACTATGCAGAGCAGCTTGTACTTGTCGGTGTAATGCCATCGTAAATATCTCTAGTGAAAACGATAAACGGCAAAAGTGAATGTAGATGTGGTTTGCATTAAGCTACATGCATAATAATAAAAAAGGGAAAAGTAGGCAATGACACAATGTGTGAGGGGAAAATAAATTTCGAAGGCGAGCCAGCTGCCAGAATGTTGTCTTCTCGGTTGTTTTCCGTTTCCTGACATTGCCATGCTGGGAATGTATTGCAAGGTATAACATTTAATCCACTGAGAGGATGTCTTGGACTACTGTGAAGAGAGGGGAAAAAAGCTGCTTCAGCAAACAGCAAAGTACAGGGGCCTTGACAAGTCACCCCCTTCCAGCACACTTTACATAGAAATAGCTGTCAAAACATAATTGCCTATTATGAATAGGAATATGCCCAGGACAAAAACACAAACATATGGAAGGACAAAGCAGCCCAGTGGAACAGACAGAGAAAGCATGAAATAAGATATTAATGTGAATGTAAATTGAAAGACACCGCATTGTGATTTTGCAAATCGAGTAAACTCATATCAGTTTCATCAGCTTTTAATATAAATGCAGTTATTGCTGATTGTTCCTTTCCTGGGTGGCGTCCGTAATAACGTTCTTTATTCATAGAGGTCACAGTGTTCACTCGAAAGAGTTCTGTCAGAAACTGGGCGGGGGGGGGAACCCAAAAAACACGATTATCACCAATGGTTAATGCTAATTTGGTTGAGGAGAATACCTCAGAGTGTTGAAACTTTTTACATTTTGTTATCTCACTTTTTGGCCTTAAAAAGTCTTTGAAAAAGCCACAGATTTGTTTTATTAATGTGTTCGTTTTTCATTAACTTACTTTTTCTACATTGTGGAGAAATACTGTAAATTGTTCAATTTTCTGTTCTAGCTGAGGAATTAAAGTAATCGTCTCTGAAGTTTAATGATGTACAGCTCTGTAGCATAATTCCTAAAATTGGCCTATTAACACATTTAGTATAGTACTGTCTGTTGCAAATATTTAGCTATTGTATATTTTAGCTATTTGAGATATTTTATGAACATTTAAAAAAAAAATGAAAATACTTCAAAATTCAGTGACATGGATATTCAATGGTACTTTATGCCTCTTTATAGAAACAACCAGCTTCTCTTACTGGTGAACTGTTCTAATGTATTTTTGTGTGATATTGGCTTTAAATATTGTGCAGAAAGCCTGAGGAGAGCAGAACAGTGTAACATAAGAGAAAGGTCATAACCTCTATTTTTCTATTCAGTAACCGTCGTTTTGTTTTGTAGATCCAAACGACATAAATCCTTGGTACGATGGACTTTCTTTGTGGTGCACTCCCAAAGTTAGCGGTACGACATATAGATCATTTACTGAGTGACTATTGCATAAACATCAGAGAAATTGCAGAAAATGTATCAATTAACGTAAAATTAAAGTTTCAATTACACTTGAGACTTCACAGTAACGGCCAGAGAGGGCCGATGTTAGCTGAGGACGGACGTGGGTCTGGATTTTGTGACGGACGTTAATTAGACGGTAGCCTGGACACCTGCCATTAGAAAAGATGGACGCAGCTTAATATGTTTTCCTTTATTGCTAATGACAAAGTCTTCAAGCAACCTTTTCTGGCGAACACTTGGCAAAGCTCATAGACTTGCTTCGGCTATGCACGGTCGTATAATCGTTATGCTGAATGGATCCTCAAGAATCAAGAAGGCTCATTCCGGTTGATTGAAGCTTTAAGGACCGAGTAATTTTATTTGTCATTTCATTAAATATATAACAAAACAAGATGATATTGCAGTTGCCCAGACAAGTTGATGAAGCAATTATCTTCCATCACGAGTCAGGAGATTAAAAACACTTGGAAGGGGAGAGACATTCATCGCATCTCTTGAAACCCAAGTAGGGGAACTTGCTTTGTTTAGCAATGCTATCGTTTGTTTGCATCTGACCTTTTCTCACACCTCCTGTCGCCATTTTGTGGTTTAGATGTGCTGCAGATCTGGGACAGTCGTGTTCAGAAGTCAGAGACATTGATGTGGAGGCAAACAAAACAAAATCTCTTCCTTTTGTGCAGCGTATGTTATGGTAATTAGGTAACCCATATTGGAGAGATAAACGAAAGGAAGCAGAATTGTAGATGTTCACTGTGAGTTAGCTTTAAACCGCTCAGCTTTTTTGCCCAGTCATAGTCTCTCAGCACATTAAGTATTGTTTTTATGAACATTGTTCTTTTCCAATTATATGCTTGTTCTATATATATATCATTTATTTTCTGCTCATTTCTCCATGTACCAATTTAAGTTGCAGTGACGGTGTTTAATGTCAACTGACATGCTTCTAATCTAATCTGATCTTTAATGGCAAATATATTGCAATTACAAAAAAAAAAAAAAAAAAAAAAAAAAATTAAAAACCCGCGGGGCTGAACAAAAAAA
>NW_015113162.1:233807-252566 GCF_001443285.1 Poecilia latipinna | reverse complement strand
AAAAATTGATTTTTAAAAGAAAAAAAATTTAAAAAAAAAAAAAAAAAAAAAAAAAAAAAAAAAGATTGAAAACCGCCGTGCTGTACTACAACAGCGAATTGGGGACATTGCAGATAGAAAATAAATGTAAAGGGTAAATCTCTGCCAAAAAAAACCTCTGAAAATTTAAGGATAATCTCAGGAATTTTCTAGAAAAACACAGAATCTCTGATCTGAAACATAAATTTCCAATTTGTTTCCTAGAAAATTTCTGAGATCTCAAAGTTTGAGTGAAAATCATCCCTTGCTAGCTAATTTTGTTATTTGGAGCCTGATTGAGGGTGTGTGTGTGTGACTCATCACTATTGCGTGACTGAGTTTATTATTATCATTATTGTTTTTTAATTTAGTCTCATTTAGTTTTATACACTACCTAGCTCGCTGCGTTTTCTGCTTGATTTGTTCAAGAACAACCCAAGGACAACATGACCGAAAAACAGAATACTTTTCTGACAACAAGAGGAATAATGAAACGAACACTTGAGTAATAAACTGATTTTTTTATTTTATTTTTTTATTTTATTTTATTTAACTGAAAGGAAACTTTAAGTATTGTAAATCTAAGGTGGCCTCCAGATTTTGTTTATCCAAAGTGGACCTTGTTGCATTGAAAAGTTAGACAACAATTTGGGTAACTGCTTGGTTCTATTGCTATTTATTTCTTCAAGCACCAGTTGTTATTTATTCGGCAAAATCTGCTAAGATCCTGTTGGTCTAAAGGTTTTCCTTATTTATTCCTCACCATATATTTAGTGCTGATATGCACAGAGACAGATCGTTGCATTGTGTTCCTTATCTTGTTTTTGGCCTTGATTTACAGTTTGAATAGAAGATATTCAGAGGTGTGTGTCCTTCTCATCTCTCTCCAGTCAATTCAGTTTGCCAAATGGATACAATTCAAGTTCACAAAACATTCCAGCAGCAGATGGAAAAAAAAAAAAAAAATCAATAGAACAGTCAAAATGTTGCATATAAAAATGGCGGTGTATTATTTAAAGTTGAGCTATTTATATTATACGAGTCTTTTTCTAGTTCATTAACGCTGTCACTTTCGCTCACTGAAATTCATTTTGAGCGAGTTCAAATCAAGGACTATGTTTTAAATGAGACATAAAGGCGTTTTCAGAAAAGGGATAAGAAGTCACGTTTGAAGCCTGCCGTTGCCATGGGACCCAACAAACGTGTAGAAGAAGGCGCTCTGTTGAGATGAGACCAAAAACGCAACTTTTTGGCCAGAATGCAAAATCTTACGAGTGAAGAAAAACAAATGAGACGGAGGCAGTCAAAACCCAGTTGTGACTCGGAAAACTGATTTCTACAGCGCTCTCCAGTGTAGGTGAGCTTCAGGTAACTTGCAAAAATCAGATTTCATTTTTTGATTGCAAGATACTGTATAAATGCTGAAGGTACCTTAAGACGCGGGCGTCAAAGTCCAGTTCTTGGGAGCGACTGTCCTGCAAGTTTTGCATTCCTTCTCCGATACGCCTTAACCAAATGAACTCGGAGATGGAACCAGCTTTTACCTTGGGTTCACCTAGCGCACATCCTCTTCATTTAAGCAACAGATTCCAGTGCCTATGCCGACTGTACTCAAATCTGAGCTCTCGTCACATTTCTGTGAAATCCGCCGCAGTTAAAAGCCAAATAGTCCCACAGCCTCTGTAAGCTGCCACTTAATATAAAATGTGAAACGTCGTTATCGCTAACCATTATTAACTTTATCACATGAGCCAAGATGTATGAGGCAGGAACGGCCAGGGCATTATGTTTGTGATATTTATTTTGATTTTAGGCAACAGCCATATAGATAGAATAATCAAGAAAAATGAGCCGATTATCCATCAAGGGCATTACAAGAGGCAGGAGCCAATTTATCCCTGACGAGAATCCTCGAAATGGGCTTAATAAATCATCACGAGGGGGATATCATTTGGCCTCACCAAGAAAAAAAAAACAAAAAAACTGTAGTGCAAGCATATCTCAAGCCATTAAGGGCTAAAGTTAGCTCTAGCCCCGTCCTGCCAATCTATCAAAAGGGTGTGCAGTGTGAGCCAAAACAGCAGGCTGAGCCACGGGCCTGTAAGGTGCCCCCCAAGAACCAATGTTTCATTTTCATTAGCTACCAGGTCGTGCGAGCCTGCGGGGCCTGCGGAGCTGGCTTCCTCACAGTCTGAGCGCTAAGCTCTCCCGGGAAGTGAACGGATGGGGAAAAAAAAAAAAAAAAAAGTTTTCAATCACGTTTCTGTTTGAAGCAGGATCAGAACTTTATCAGGGGAAACCTGAGAAGCAGGTTTGTCTTGTTTTAAATAGTTTCAGCGTGTGGCTCCTTTTGAAAACGATCAAGAAACCGCTTTCCTCTTTGACGTGTCCCATCTGCTGTCATTCAGAACAAAAATCTCTCTGACGGCACGTTTTATATAAAGACGTCTTAAGGATTTAGCTGTTCTCTCTGATGAGGTGGTGAATGCTGTACTGTTTTAACAGAAAACATTTACGTTTAAAAAAAATTCAAATATATTTGCTATGTCCGGCATCAAGTGCAGCATCTTTAAGTGTTGAGGTTTTTTTTTTTGTTTTTTTTCCATGTTGTCCATTGCTTTTAAAGCATCCAGAAATTCCTCCTTCTCCCCGCTGCGCGTGATGCAAAATCGCATGGCAAACTGGTACATTCCTGGTTGCAGAGAAGTTTCCAGACTTCTGTAAAGGCTGCTCGAGCCTGGACCGCGGCGGTTGTGAAATCCAGGAACGTTGCAATGAGCTTTCCATTGAACGACAGCAGAGCTTGGTTTCTAACCCCCAAAATGGCACCTGCAAAACATAAACCACCTATTTTACATTTTAACAACTCTGAGAGCATTGTTCCGTGTTTGGAGCATATCAAGCAATCAGACCTTTAATTTAAGATCGAGTCTCTCTATTTTGCTACAAGCTATTACAATTGTTGATATCTACAATTCCAGTTTGTATAAGATAGCTAAACTTTCAGCTTCGGATGTGAGATTTCAGCCATGCTGTAATGGCATGTAAAACCAGACCACTGGTAGATAAGACTGGAAACGAGATCATAAAGTTGAATATGGAGGCCTTACGGAAAACTGCCGTTAGATTCCTAATTGGGAAATGTGGTTCGGTGGTGAAAGATTTCCTAATCCCCCCCCAGCCTATTGCTTATTATCTTGTGAAACAATTTTACCTTGGTCGGCTGTGTGATTGCAAGCACTCCCAAGATCACCCCAGTGGTACTTCTCCCTCTCCCTCTCCCTTCGTCAGCCTTTCAGATAAATCTGTCTGCACAGCTCGCGTCATCATCTCCTCACGGTCAGGGCCACATTTAGACGAAACAAATAAAAGGAATTTAGACAAATCACAGATGAGACAAACAGCCTTTAACTGCCTGAGGGCCCCCGCGTTCGCTTGTTGTTACCGAAAGTAATAACTTTATCTCGGGGAGACTTATGAGAAAGAAAACCTCTGGTGGTGGATTATGACAACTCCGCTGGAATGAGGCTGCATGCGTGTCCCTTTCATTTTCACTGCACTTGTCCTTGCAACTGTCTCCAAATTCATAGTGTAAATGTGCCATCTGGGTGACGCGCCAAGGAGATGTTGTCAGTTTTCCTTTCAAGTTGGGGTAAAGCTTCGCAAGGCTGGTGCAGTTGTATTTTTAAGGGTCATTTATACGTTTTTCTTTTATATACGGCCAGCATTTTCTTTTCTCTTTTTTTTTTGTTTATTTAAGCACCATCTTTTTCTCATAACTCCAACAAAACAAAAAGCAGAAGGCAATTGCAAAATGGTCACTCCCCCCCTCCCCGCCGAAAAGCGCACTTTGCAAGTGTTTGTTCTGCAAAATTGCCGGTTTCGGTCAAGCCGAACAATTAGAACGGTTCGTGGTGTCAAACAAAAGTGCCGTGTCCTTATTGCTGACAAATGACTGTTTAGTCAAAACAGCTGATTGGTTTTTCTTTTTTTTTTTTTTTTTTTTTTTTGTTTTTAACAAGCGACCGAACCTGAAATGACAGGTGCGGGGAGACAATTTACAAATCGAAACCAAGTGACAGCTCTGCAATCATTCCACTCTCGACTCGTTTGGAGCCATTCATGGGCGCCGCCCGCCCCGACCGCCGCCGCACGAAAACAAAAATCCCAGACGGCAAAAACAAACAAAGGACGCTCGCGTAATTTGGGAGCCCGTTGACGGACACCTTTTTCACGCAGCAAGCAATTAACAAGAGATTATAGATTATGCCTGCTTTGTGCTCAGAGTTGAGAAAGTTCCTTGAAATTTTGTTGAATAGTTATGTTAATAGGCATGCTGGAAAAAGAAAAAAAAAAACAAAACAAAAAGAACTTTAGCTAAGAATCATGCTGCCTTTTTCTATGTGCTGTTTTCATTAAGAATTGTCATTTTTTTATCTCTAGAATTGACTTAAGATATTTTTGAGATGCTTAAATGTTGTGGTGTTTTGGAAAAAAGAGCTTAGTAGAAAATTTGTCATCAAACATAAACCTAACGTAGCAGTGGAAACACTGGAGGTTTTGTCTTTTTTTTTTTTTTTTTTTTTTTGTCCTTTTCCCACATGTAATGAATGCAGTGAAATTAAAACTTGGATTTTTCTGAACATTTCCACAGTTCCACAGCTTCTACCAAAACAGATATATTTATTTTAGGGATGTTTTACATATCTCCACCAATCAGTGTGGCTGGCACTGTATGCTTAACCGGGCTATTTTAATTCCAGTTTGGTATTTGTAGCATGAACAATTTCTCTGCTGAATTTGAGCTAAATGAACAAATAGCATTTCTTCCCTGGACAAACACACAGACGTACAAAAGGAGAGGCTGGTGAGTGACAGATAAAGCAGAATTTGATTCATTTGGCAAAAATCGCCTTTTGGAACATGGAGATGAGCAATATGATTAAATCATTTTATCACATTCATGTATGCGGGGAGCCAGTAGAAATTCAGCCAGCCATGAATACAAATTTTTGAGGTCCAGGACCGACTGTTCTGCTCATTTGGAAAGGCTGTACATTATTAAGTATGCACATGAGGATAAATTACATGCAATGTGTGGATTTGCCAGTCAGTGTGAATGAATTCCAACCTTTTTTTTTTTTTTTTTCTTGGTTATTCTGTGCGAGTCCATTGTGTGCAGCAGAGCCATCCACTGTAGGGAAGACTCGGCCAACAACACAGAACTTCACAGAAACTTCACTGAATAAACTGAACGCGTTTATTAGCTACAGCAGAAAAAGAAACCGACACCATATAGAATCATTCTGCCGAAATGTATACTCCTGTTTAATTTTGCAGATAAATGTTTGTTTTTAAAAACTGGCCGACCTAACTGAGGTCGGGTATCTACAATATGATCTTCAGGGTGATTTCAGTGAGTGAAGGCAGCGCTCGTCTGATTGATCTTTTCCACTTTTATATTTCTGCATCTTAATATCTTCACATCTTATTTTTATACGTTTGCTTAAATGTTATAGATATTTGAAAACGGCTATAGAACAGATTAAAAGATATATCTTTTTAAGGGAGGAAAGAATTTTAAACTCAGAGAAGAGAAACTTCGCCACAGCAACTGTAGTAGAATCCAAAATTAGATGTGCTCATAAGAGCCTGAGTGCTTCCGAGGGTCGTAAAGGGTAGAAAGTTTTACGTAGTAAATATAAGACAACACATTTAGTGTTTAGATCCAGATTACTTGGATATAAGTAATCCAAGAAACACATTTCTTTCTTGGATTACTTTCTTGTCTTTCGTAAAGAAATTTCTCATCTTTACGAAATGTCGTAAAGATGAGAAATTTCAACAGAAGACCATTGGGCAGAGCATCGGTGGGGCGTCTCTTCCAATAGCTCAAGTACCCAGCGAAAATCCATGACAAAACTGACCATCTGAGAAAATATGACCTACAAACACACTCTTTGTAATCTAATGTGGTGGGCCTTAAAGAAAACTGAAGCAAATTCATACTGAGGAGTCATTTCTATAGAAAGACCAGGAACACGACAGCCGGGGAAAAAAAAAAAAAAAAAAAAAAAGAACTGTCAAGGTAAGTTCTAACAGAACCAGGAGAGCTAGAAACGAACATCTAAAATGATTAAAGTTATACACTATAATACTTTAGTATGATGGACACCCAGAGGAAAAACAACAAATTTCAAATAATCAATGTTTCAAAATTGATTATTTGAAATAATGTTATTGGCATAACATAATTTCAAGCTTGCCTGTCGAATCAAATTTTCAACATTGCAACTCTAGTCATCAGACATGCGTTTCGTGGCACAGGCATTAGTGTAAGAAGCGTGGCCATTTTCACCAAACCGCTGTTCCTAATAACGACGGACCCTAACAGCGACCCCAGCTCCTCCACTTCTCCGGCGGAATTAATACCCTCAGTCCTCTCGCAAATCCAAATCCGAGGCTGTCGGTGTCATTTTCCCTCCAAGCCTGTTGCAGGAAACCACATGAGATGCAAAGCAACTTCTTTCTCAAAAACAAATAAGCTGCACAACACTTCACAACCTCCCTGTGGGGAAGCCTTGAAATGGATTATCTGTCTTTAAACACCCACACTCCTTTCTCTGTTTCTCTCCTCAGTTCTCGACATCTCCTGTTCTCTGATCCAAATTATAAATCTCAACTGGAGGGTGAAAGATAAAAGTTCCCCCAGGAAAACAGCTTTTATGTAAAGAAGAGGGCGGTATGTGCTATTAGAGCTGCATCTAGCCACCAAACTGGATCGCAGACTTAAACGTCTTAACTTTTGCGCCATGGATGCGGCGGAAAGCATTTTGAAAGCCGCCTGAATTTTTGTTGGTTCCCCCTGTGAGTTGCAGCTGCAAATCGGAGGCTGAAAAACTAAAGAATATTCAAATATGAAACATAAGATGGCAAGTTGAAAACTTGGGGAAAAATTGGTCTGTGTGTAACTGGTCTATGTAACGTACTTTATTAAGTGAGTTAGACATAAATTAATCTTTATTTTACATTCTTATTAGAATTTTGAATTATCTGGGATTTGGTCACATTACAACTACATACTTCAATCTATTTTATTCTGATCGAAGAAAACATGCCTGCACATTGGAAAAAAGAATCATTTTCAAATTTAGAAATAAGCTGCACGTCTCAAAAGTGAAAATCATTCATATCCACCCCCCCGCCTCTACTCTAGAACCTCTAAATAAAATCCAGCAGAGCCAAGGATGTGGTGAGGTTTCAAGCAGAGTTTGGTTTTAAAAGAACATCCCGAGCTCTGAATAACTCGCATTTCACCGCGCGCTCTTTTTATAGCGAAAGGCAATTAGCGAGCTTCCTTTATTCAAAGAAAATACACAAACTCTAAAAATGTGCCAAGTCTACCTATTAATTGCTCCTCCTAATTTCAGCGGGGAGATTGCTCTGCAGCCCTTCCACAGGAATGAGAACCGACTCGCAGCAGCTGAAGCCTGGTCCCGTTAACGGCATCGCCATGAAGGGAGCCATACTTGCTACTGCAGCCACTAAATGGATGGATTCAGGCGCATAAATATATATCGCTTTAAAATATGACGCGTGTATGAGAGGCTGACGATGCCTCATCATGTGCGAACAAATCCTTGAGCCTTAACAGAAGTGGAATCCACCCCGAGATGAATCTTATCCTCGACGGGTTTGTATTTGAAAATAATTCTAAATCATCCGAGAAGTTTGTTGCCGACAGGAAACGAGACGGTTGAGACGCAACTGAGATGTAGCTTTTGTAAAAAAAAAAAAAAAAAAAAATCAGTTTTTTTTTTACATATTTGTTAAAAATGTCAGTATGTCGAGACTGTATACACATTGTGGGGGGAAAAAAATTTGAGCTCCTCTGTCTCGTTCCTGTGGTCCTACTGTCATCTGCCAAAAAAAAATACACTTCTCCTGGTCAGAAGCAACCAATCAGAAGCCTTGTTGTTCATGTTCACACTGCTCAAATTGCTAGTTTTCTGCATGTGCTAACGGCGTAGAAACAACTGACGCTGGTAATCTATTTACCCCCCCACCCCCAACCCCCAATATCGGTGGCTATACTTGCCAGCTTGCGCACACGCAGCAGGCTCTGCTGTTGTGTGTTTTGCGTCTGCCTTTCGCTTAGCACGGTGGCTTTTGTTTATCTAAGTTTTCTCAAACGTACAGCTAAAATCTACCTTCAGTCTCGACTGGACATGGCAATCCAGAATCTCTTTAGCACTTCTCTTCCTCTGTAAAGAGCTTCATCGTCCAGCCTCGGCCGGCGTTACCCGTTGTTTAATATTCTTCACGTGGCATCTCAACTCTTGCTCAAAAATCTGTTCCTGCTTGTTTGTTTCCTTGCTGACCTCTATTACCACTTGGCAACGGGAACACTTTCATTTTTCACGATGCCTGTCCGTGGCTACAAGCAGCCAGCTGAAATATATGCTCAGGCTTCGGCAGCCAGGTCAAACAATTTGCTGACTTCATATCTGTCCATAAGTGCCAAGAACTAAGGGGGAAGAAAAAAATAAAAATCCAAATGTCATCGCAGTGGTATCGGAAACCCTTATGGAGCAGAAGTGGATCCAAACTTTCTTTCCTTTAAAAGTCCACTCCTGGCAGATATGCAGATATGTAGCAGATGACCTATCTTAATTGGCTTCATTGGAGACCATAGGAGATTTTTTTTTTTTTTTTTTTGTATGCATACTTCAACATGACTAATTTAAGGAGACGGAGACATGTAGAATACCGGAAACTTTTTAATTACAGACAGGATCAGTCATTCCAGAGTAAAAACAAGCATTTTAATGCCTTGCATAAATATTCACACCTCTTTAACTTTCCCACGATTGTCTGATTCCAGTTGACGCATTAGTTTAGTAATTGGTCATTTCTACCACAGACTAGGAGTGTATGAAATGGGACCCAGAGGCCATTCAGTGTCTCTTTAATTTGTACAGTTAAACCAGTGGTACAAATGTGGCCATACAACGCAAGTGATTGATGCAGATGGACAGTTTTGAATTATGTTATGATGTTAATCCCTCATCAAAAACATTGTTGTGATCATGTGCTGAAATCAGTGTCAGAAAGAGCAGGAGCTTCTTAAAGAGATATAGCCTCAATTTCAAGGTGTTAAATTGCGAAGTCGGATTCCTTTTAATTCGTGTTTGACGTGGCATTTTTAATGAGACCCAAATGTGCCATTGAAATACATAAAACTGGCCCTGAGAAGAAAAGGACAAACGTATTGTAAAATGTTTGTTGATGTAGACAGATGATCTTAAAATGGGAAATATTCGATACGTACACCTTAGGGTTCCTGGTTTTCATTCATTACTTTTTACTTTCATTTGAATGTAACATTAAATAGGAGCATAAAACAAATGGATCACGTTTCTTTTGAAGACAGAGTGACCCTCATTCTGTTCTTGTTGCTTAGAATGGAAATTGGAAAATAATTTAACCAAAAAAACAAACCATTTGGACATCATTGAGATAGACCAACACAAAGGACTGCATGAAGTGTAAGGGAAGTGATGCCTGACATTCAAAATGTTTTGAAATGCTCCACATTTGCATTCAGTTTCTTTTAATCTGAAAAAAGAAAAAAACGTCCACACTTCCAGTGCAACCAGGTGCCTTTTAGAAGTCATCTAATTAGTCCACCTGTGGTATAATTTAACCCCAGTATAAATCCAGCTGTTCAGTGAAGTGCGCGGTTAGAGGGCATCTTGTTAGATGACATTAGTGAAGAAACACCTTCACGAAGCGGACGGGGTGAAGGGGAAACGCGGAGAAGTTTCTAGTAACATTCCAAACTTTGAACATCTCAAACTGGTCTGTAGGTAGGAAGGAGAAAGAAACCTACGAGAACTTCAACTTACTGTTTCTCGAAACCTGTGTGAGGAGCACAGAAAGATGCGGGAGTATGAGTCGTTATCGGATTAGATCGATATTTCTGGGGTACCTTAGCAAGGCACCACATATTCAGAGTTTACTAATGAAACGAATGAAGACGTCGCGAGTGATGAGATGTAAGCCAAGTTTCTGGAAGTGTAATCGTGTGCGTGGTATTTCTCGCTGAGCTGTATGCGAACATGAAACATGCACGACATACTTTTAACCTTTTCAGAGGGCTTAAGCTTATCCAGCCCCATCCCATTATTTTGCTCTGTGCCAGCAAAAAAAAAAAAAAAAAACCCTCTCCTCCTCATGCCTTCATAACTCTGTGGGAGTTGATTAATGAAGCAGAT
Source organism: Poecilia latipinna (assembly GCF_001443285.1). Classification (NCBI taxonomy): domain Eukaryota; kingdom Metazoa; phylum Chordata; class Actinopteri; order Cyprinodontiformes; family Poeciliidae; genus Poecilia; species Poecilia latipinna. The sequence goes on along the minus strand of NW_015113162.1, from coordinate 242,271 downwards.
TTCCAGCTATCAAGCTGGGTGCAAACTGTTCAATTATGCATCTTGGAATCTCCTTATATCATGTTTTAGTAGCCTTGGTAGCTCAGTGGGGCCTGTCTGTGTCTGTGTGTGTGTGTGTGTGTGGGAGATCTAGCCAGAGGCAAGCCTCCGTAGCACGAGGCGTATTTGTTGAAGCGATGACCTTTGCCACACGACAAATTAAAGTGGAGTGATTGGAAGAGTACTGTCAGCGTGGCTTCTTCATGAGGTCTCCGCCAGGGTTGTCACAAACCGTCCTGGCAGGGCTCAGTCCGCATTCAGAGTTAATCAAAATGCATGGCTGGGGAGAAGAGCGAGGAAGGCAGCAGGCTCACGCTGTAAACACTAAAGAAGCCTTTTTTTTTTCTATGTTTTTTTTTTTACAACCCAACGCAGACATCTGTCCTCATCAGGCACAGCTGCTCGGAGACTGCCTTATGATTGTTTGGTTGCTTTTTGCAGACACTTTCATATTTATTTATTTTTATACAGGAGTACAGTGTTGATTGGGTAGCAATCTCTTTTATCTGATGTAATTCCTGGCAGATATATAAAAAAAATAAAAAATAAAAAAAAAGGTTGGTGGGCTTTGAGAAACAAAACACTTGCATCTCGGTGGGTGAAAGTTAGGATTATTGTGCGCCTTGTAAACACGGGGCTGTGAAGTTCTTATTCAGCACTTCTGAACATTAGGCTTCAAACGGAAACAACAAAGAGCCGCGTCACAGTTCTGCTTCTGTTTTATCAGCCCGAGCACCTGCTTCTGTCACATGCAAAAATCATCTGCAAGATCAGGGGTTTAACGTTGAATTTTCTGCTGTTTTAATGTTTTTTTGTTTTTTTTTCTGCTGTTTTATTAATCACTGTCCTATTTTGTGTGTGTGTGTGTTTTGAATATACCCATTTCGTGCCTGTATATTTTTTTCTCTCCACTACACTAATTGTTTCTTCTTTTCATGCTATGCATCTACACAGATCTGTGGTGCATACAAATGTAATTTTCATGCGCTATGTTGCTACGTTCTATACAAATATAGCACATTATGAACGTCAACTTTGACGGGACGTTACAGTTTTGTCCTTTTAAAGTTTTAGCCAAGAGTAATGAGCAAATCTTTTCTATGTATCGAGGTTTGACCAAGACTCAAACTTCGACTCAGAGTTGGAGTAATTGCCTCGTTGCCACGGTCTCTCATTTCAGAAAAGCTCACGTCCAAATCCCTTTGGTTCTGAAACGAACCCAAATCGTCCTAATAATCGGGTACATGGTGATTAAGCCGATGGGTCATATTTGGTTTTGCCAACATGACGACATGTACCTGAAAGGCATGGCTCCAAAAGAAGTGTCGTTCAGACAACCGCGATGATGCAAAAGTCGCTTGTGCTTCCATACGCTCTTTAGAGAGAGGAGGTATTTACTTGGTAATGGTCCCAAACAAAATACCTACCAAGTGTTTTTCTAGTCGTACCGCCAAAAACCGTTGCATTGCTGGAACGTCCACTTCTGAGAACTGTCCTAAATGTTTCTCCCTTGCGATTAATCTTTTGGTATCGCGAATGAGATTGTCTGGACGAGGGCCTTTTTAATCTTCTCAAATTGAGCTGCGGCCACAATGGCATCTCTAAAATTCAGACCAGCAAACGGTCAAATTGATCACTAATTAATAAAGTGCACTTCATTAATAGCACCTGGCATCTATTTTTTTTTTCTTTTGACTCCCAATCAGTAAAGGTGTATGCAGTTTATCGTATGACTCTACTGATGGACATAAATGTTCTAATGATTGTATATTGCGCCAAGGCATAACAAAAAAAAAATAAATAAAAATGGCTTGAGGAAGAAAAAGAGTACAGAAGAACTTGAGCGAAGCTAAAAAAAAAAAAGTAAAACTATGAACATGCTTTTTTTTTTCTTTTTTTAATCCACAGAGGTTCTCTTTGAGCCTCTTTGTTTGTGGCTGGTGATGGTTCTCCCATGAGTAAGGTAACAGGTGGGTGGATAGACAAAACAAAAGATCAAATCAATAGTTTCAACTGCTGCTTAATTGCACATCGGGAGCCAAAGGTTTTTTTTTTTTTTTTTTTTTTTACTGCCCTGGTCAAACTTTTAATATACCTTGGGTCTCTGAAGAACAGTGCTCCCACACACCCTGCATTGTCAAAGAAACAAAAGGCTTTTTCACAAGTTTTTCTTATGCACCCGACCCTCCAGTCAACTCCAGCAGCTTCCAGTTATCACAGAAATAGTTCACAAACAACACCGAATGTAATGAAGTCACAGCATCTGAATTAAGCAGCTTATGAGATTAAAGTATCCAACCCACCTACTTTGTTCTGGAAATCATTAGAAAACAAAGGGTTTAAGCTAGAAAGGGGGTTTAAACTGAACTGAAGATTTTCCTTCTCGCTTTAATCGAAACGCCGCTGAAATCTGTGATGCGGCGTAATTTCTAATCATTTTTTGCAGAGCAATTTTTAGGAAAAGAAATCAAGCGCATCCAAAAATATTACCGGTTCAGTCTACCTCCGCATTAGTTTGACAGTTTAGTGCTATGGGTTTATGGGATTTGGAGCCTTGGATAATTTGACAGAAACAATCAACGTTAAGAACATCATTAAAAGGTGTTTAGGATGTTTGCCGAGGCAACCTCACCCCGTCTAATCAAAGGACTGAAAGCGATTGTGCTCTAAATGTGACAGAAATGATCCGGGATCTGTGACCGAGGATTGCATCTAGTGAGCTTACAACCGTAACTCTCGTGTAACTTAAAGATGTAGCTAAAAGAACTGATGCAAAGTACAAGTGTTGTTGTTGTTAAGGCCTCTAATGCTGAATTAATGTCATCAGCTGAAATTTGTCTAAAAATTGTTTTATGTATAAATATCTGCTGACCGTTTTGAAGATTTGCACCATTTTTAAATGTAATTTATACATTGCTAAAAGTGAAATTCATCATTTGCCTTTTTTTTTTTTCCCCTGTTACATTGACTAACTTCCTTTGCACATACTATGTGAGCATTCCCTGCATAGCAGCAGGCTGCCTCTACCTTAATTTGATCGATGCGATTTTTCTAAGCGCACGCAAAAACATCTGAAGTGTTTGGGGAGTAACCGTTATTAATTTGACGATATCATTGCAGCGCAGAGGATGGACAAAAAAATGGAATGCGCGTGTGTGTGTGTGTGTGTGTGTGTGCGCGCGTGTCATGTTCATTGCCAACTCAAATAAAGATACAGTGAAGAGCAGCACTTTAGAATTCCAGCTGACAAAGCCCAAAAAGAAGTGGGTAGACTTTCACTGACAAAGAGGGCTCGGTGGAGTTCAAGCCATAAAAATTGTGAATATCTGCATCTTATTCTGCTAACCCTCAAAATAGTTATTGGTCGTAGGAAAAAGCTTTCAACTTACTGACGAGGGCTCATCTTTGGCAAACCAGGGACATAAGTCCAAAATATTGACTTATTTTATTTTAGCAGGTGTAAAACATGATGACGACGATACACGTGTATACAGTAGAGCTCACATATGTCTCCAACTGTCTCCTCTGTCTCTACTATTTCTACCAAACACCCAAAACATTTTTTTTTTTTTTTTTTTTCAAGATTTCAAAAGTTCTGGCATGTCATTGGTGTCGAGGGTTGATCTCAGCCCTTTTACACACACACCCGTGACTTTCTTCTGGGCTTTTCAAGTACAAATGTATCTGATGTACAGTACATGCAGATGTTGTCAGCTTGGAACTTGAGACTTGGGCTGCAATTCCCACAAGTTATTGAAACTGGGAAACAACAGTTGTAACAGGTTGTCTGGTTTTTATGAATTTCGATTTCAGCTGCGATTCGTCAACGGTAGAGAAGCATGGGTAAACTCTGCACTGGTCTGGAGGGTAGATTCTTGGTACACTTTCGAACCAACCAAACCTCACATGATCCTGGTCATGCCCCAACATTTAGGGCCACAGTGCATCCGTCTTCTGCTTCTTCCAGAAGGATAATGCACCATTTCCTTTAGATTAAACCCTCGGGGCCTGGAGTTGCCCACCCCTGAAATAGACCAAACTTAATGAACGGGAGGCTCCCATCAGGAGTGTGCTGCAGACAAAATGTGCAGCACCCAAATAGATGTTTCCATCACCTTGTTGAAGCTATACCACCAAGAAGGCAAAAAAGGGAGGAAGCTCAATGCAGTACCTAAGAAAGTTTTCATACTTCTGCATGTTTTCTCCTCATATTCTTTCTGCCAGATGCTCCGTTGTAGCTTTAAATTGCTGAAACAGCTATTTTTTTTCTCCTTGTGAAACTTTTCACACATCAAAAGCACTGACAGACAGCAAAAAATAAAGAAGTAGTAATTAAATTCCTCAAAGAGATTGTGCCGATGCTCGTGCGGTCTGTGGCTTTTAGCTTGACAGATGGCTAACCGGTTCCCACAGTAAACATCGGTCTGTCGGTTTTAGCATGCTTAAAGTGAAACTGCAGATCAAAAACAAAGAGAGAAGATAAAAAGAAAAAAAAGTTCTCATTTTCTCAACAAACATTGCCAAATCCATAAACATCTATGGTGTTAGGATGCATTTAGGGTTGCTCTTCTCTTGCCTCCGTGTGCAAAACGAGCTGGAGTCGGAAAACAAAAGATTGATCGTTTTACCTTTAAAGGAAGAGTACATCGATCGGTGCATAGTTCACAATATTAACCTTTTTTTGAAATAAGAGAGGACACACATATTTGTTTCCCCTTTAACTCTCGGTGCTGAAACGAGTTCACTAATAGCCGCTCTCATCCAACCTACACATTCTCTCTGAAGACAAAGATCTTCTCAAGTTTAAAAAAAAAAAAAAAGAAAAGAAATCAGAACAGAGAACCTGCTGCTCCACATCAACTCACTTTACATAACTCTGGTTTGTTGTTTGATTTGGATTCATTTCGTGCCAGCCCCCCCCTTTTTTTTTCTTTTTTTTTTTTGAGTAATGTTGGATTCAGAGGTGCTGGGTGTCCAGCCTTTTTTTTTTTTTTTTTTCTTTTTTCCCCTCCAGCTAACAGATGTGTGGGCAAGGCGCAAACAAGCTCCTGACGCTTTGCTTGGTCCATAAATAACCTGTTTCTCTTAATCCATCAAGTTTGTGGATGTGGGAACCGGTTTCTCTGCAGCAGGGAGGGAGTGCAGTGCCTGCAGATGCCTGCAGTAGCATGATGTATAAGCTTGTTCGATGCATAGGGGTCCGGCCTACTTCGGGGACCGGACATTATGCCAAGCTAGTGCTACACATCGATCATGCTTAAGGACTGTACAGCCTATTTCACTTGGCAGTGAGCCATAGCCACCCTGTGTGCACTTATTTCCATACATAAAACTATGGATGTGATTTATTCATAAGGTCGAGTTGTTCGGAGGAGCAGTTAAAGCCTCAAAGGAACTTTTTTTTTTTTTTTTTTTTTGCTTGACAATGTGAAAAACTCAATCCTACATTTCAATTGGCACCGTGAGGCAGTATTTGTCTCCTCGCGTATTTCTTGTGTCTTTGGTTCTTTGTAATGTCAAAGACAACCAGAGTGAGCAAAAGTTGCAGTTTTCAAAATATTGCTCCTTTTGATTTAGGGAAACTAGCTGTCCATCTAGCCTACCTTAATGTCCAACTGTAATGGTACCTACAGTTACATCGGAAATGAACAGTTTGTAAAATCATATTAGTTCAAGTTTACAAGCCAAACTTGATTGAAACCACACCTGTACCATCACAGCCTCTCATAAATGGAGCTAGATAAAAGGCAACACTCCCTCCCATGATCTAAAGACATTCAAAATTACAGACATCGTCAGTAAACCCAATGCGTCAGTCTGGAAATGTTTGAATCGGTTTCTAAGACTTTGGGACACCAGGGAAGCGCAATAAGACCAATATTTCATAAAAGCAGAACACCTCGTCATCAGTCACCGACCTTCCGAAATGACTGTACATGTGTCAACAACTCATCCAGGAGGTCACAAAAACCCCAGACCAACATCTGAAGGACTGTAAACTGAAATATGGCATCTATAGGAGAGGTCTAAAGCCAAAAACCGCTGCTGACCATAAAGAACACCCTACATTTAGCTAAACCCCTCCACGACCCCCCCAAAAAAATCAACCAGGTTAGTTTAGATACATTTCTCTCCATAATAAAATAGGTTTTAAAATGACTTTCTTGTATTTACTTAGGTTTGACATATATTTGATTTTAAACATTTTAAAATGCAAAAAGTAAGGAAATCCGCCTGGAGCCAATGACTATTTTCATTGCACCACGTAGAAATCCCAGTATCTTCAAATTTGTCTTTCTATTTAAATAAAAGTACTATGGCAACAATAAAAAAAAAAAAAAAATCCTGGCAAATTACAAGAAAGCCTAACAAATAAAATCTGCCTTGAGAGACAAATTATTCAGGTCTCGCCTTGAACGAGACGTGGCTGACCATTTCCATTTGTATGTCTGTGTGTTCGAGACCCGTGTGAAAGTACCAGCCAAATCTAATGAAACGTGGTGCAGAAGTGGAGCGGAGGCAAAAGAAAAACCAATTAGATCCTGGCAGGTCTGGTTCTAGACACACTGCAGAGTAGGGCATTGGTCTTGGCAGAGACTGTGCGCTCAGGCTGCCTTTCTAGTTAGCAAAATGAAGTTTGAGTCAGCAAATTAGCCCCAGTAACCTTTTGGTTTATGCTTGTTGTTACGCGACTGCTACACTTGGTGTGTCGGTGTGTTGGTGTGTTATTACAGTGATCCAGAATGTGAATAATTTGACCTGTTGATTATTGATTTTCTTTTAATAATGAGAAAATAAGCTCCTTGAAGCAGCCTCCAACCTGTAATGTTGGAATCAAGAATAACAAGTTGGTAAAAAAACAAAAAACAAAAAAAAAAAAACGGGTAAATAAAACAAGCACATACAGGACAAGTATCCAACTTTGAGATCTTCATTAAAAGATAAAATGAGGGGAAAATTATGTAGAGATCAAGAATGAAACCCTGGAGTTTAGTCATCTATAGCTGCAGGAAAACAAAGTTCAGTCCTACACAGTTCCACAGTTTCTATAACTCCAAGTAATTTCAGTTCTCTTTTTAATCTGGTTGTTTGTTGTTTTCATAATGCATGAACTGCAGTGGTTCACAAGCCTTGTAGGGGGTTTTATAAGGTGGTCTTTAGCCCCCAATTCAAGGGGTTAGCTTTCATAGCATGATAGAAACCCATAAACGTCAAAGAGAGGGGATATTTTTATTTATGGAGCCTCATAAGTGATTCATAACTCTTGAACTTTTTGAAATGTGTCACATTGCTCTGACAAACTTAATTCTGTTACCCTGAAATGAAGACAAAGGAGTGCACGATTCTGACGCGAAGCAGAATTATGCATTAGGAGTGCATAAGCCCAGAAAAAGTGCTATAGGGTGAACCATCTGGTGACTGTGGAGGATTTTGGAGTGCAGTGGCTTTATGTGCATGTTCAAAAACCGGCTTGAAAAGACACGAGCGTTGCAACGTAATGGCACACGATCCTCCTAGAAGCAACGATAACAAGATGGGACATGTTTATAAAGGGATGGCAACCAAATGCAGGTAGGATGTGCTGCTGAAATGATGCCCATTTACTACTGAGGACCAAAGATGTGGCAAGAAAATATCCTCCACACCATTAGCGTTGCTGGATTACAGTAACATCCATAAAGCATCAACAGTAAAGGGTAAAAGCCTTTCTTACCTGGTTAGCTGAAGACCATCTTCAGTGACACACTCAAGTCACAGAGAAAAAAAAAAGCAGACAACTTGCTTTCTTCCTCTCCTAAAAAGAACCATCACAAGGCATTTCACACTCTGAGCAGGAGTTTTATTTTTTTTTCCAGTTTCTAATTATATCCTTTTTATCAGGTCACAGTGTGATTGGTTTTGGGCGATAAAGCGAGGAGTTGAGTCGGCCCCCCTCACACCCCTCAAAAAGAAGCGGAACAAAAAGTGAAAATAAGCAATCATGTTGTTGAGAATTAGGAGAAAACCGTTTTTTTGGGGGTTTTTTTTATCTCACTTGGGAGTCAAAGTGAAACTTTAAAAATGTTCCCTTCCTAAAAGGAACAGCAATCAGCACCTCGTCCTTTCAGGAGCTTTGCATGCATCTCCTTTAAACTCTGCAAATGTTGTCTCTCGTTGGCAAGCTTTTTTTTTTTTTTTCCGCCCCTCGAATTTATGAGGAACTTTAAAAAAAAAAAAAAAAAAAAAAAATGAGGTTAATAGTTTTTAGAAACTTAACTGTGAAGTTTGCACTCTCTTATGTAAATCTCTTTGCCGATGAGGCTGCTGAAGATCAAGACTTCCAGGTTTCACAGGTGTGTCGTCGTACCGGCAAACCCCTCGCCCCCCCCCCCCCCCCCCCCCCCCCCCCCCCCCCTACCCTCTTATTTCACCTTTCCTTTCTTTT